>NW_004524719.1:6562892-6565735 GCF_000260255.1 Octodon degus | reverse complement strand
TAATGATAGTTTCACTTCTTCTTTACCTATTCTTATTCCTTTTATTTCTCTCTCTTTTCTAATGTCTCTAGCTAATGATTCCAGAACTATATTTAATAGGAGTAGTGATAGAAGATATCCTTGTCTTATACCTGATTTCAGTTTTTCCTCATTTAGAACTTTGATGGCTGTTGGATTGTTATAAATAACTTTTATCAGATTGTGGCACAGGTCATATATTCCAATATTCTGTAGGGCTTTGATCATGAATAAGTGTTGGACTTTGTCAGAAGCCTTTTCTGTATCAATTGAGATCATCATGTGGTTTTTGGATTTGGATCTATTGATAAAGTTTATTGCATTTATATATCTGCCTACGTTGAACCATCCTTGTATCCATGGGAGGAATCCTACATGGTCATGGTGTCTAATCTTCTTGATGATTTGCTGTATTGTATTTTGATAGGATTCTATTGAGAATTTTTGCTTCTGTGTTCATGAGGGACATTGTCCTCAAGTTATGTTTTTTGTTTGAATCTTTCTCTGGTTTTGTTATCAGTATAATGCTTGGCTCCAGGAATGATTTTGGGAGTACTGATTCCTTTACAACTTAATTGGAGATTTTTGTGGCGTATTGGGATTATAACTTCTGTAAATTTCTTTCAGACTTCAGTTGTGGAGGGAGTTGCGCCCCGCCCAGAACCGCCCGTTGCAGGGTCCGCTGCTCACCTGGACAGGTTGGAGCAGCTGGATGGGGAGCCCTGGACCCCCGAGGAGATGGAGAACAGGGGCAGAGTGAGGCCCAAAGGCACTGGGAGAAAAAAGTGAATGACTCCGCCCTGAACTGTGTGATGGTCCCGATTATAGGAAGTCTATCGCTCTGCACACTCAAGCTCTCTCTCTGCTTGGAAGACCAGGGCTACCTGCAGGGCTCCTGATCCAGAAGCCGCTGATCTTGCCGTGCAGCCGCACAGTGAACTCTGCAGCAGCCTGTCCACACTGAATACAGCTGGCCTCCCAGGTGCCGGGACGGGTGGCTCCAGGGGAAGAGTGACCTGGGGAGACAGAAGACCGACTCATGGGGAGAGGGGACGGCAGTGCAGGCAGACACCAAGCCCACAGTCCAGTGAGGCGCTGAGGACGTTACTGTGGTCAGTGACAGCCGGCGGTGAGGACTCCGAAAGAAGCAGTCACTTCTTGTTCCTTTAAAGGATGTCTCCAAAAGGAGACACAGCATCCTTTCTCCCTTAGGAAGAAAGTGTCACACACCTGCCTGAGCTGGGGGCACTCACATTATGCATTGTGGTTGAAAAATATGGTGAATATTTAAGCTTTTAAAAAATATAACAAGGCCAGGGAGATGGCTCAGTGGAATAAGTGCTTCCCTGGCAAGTGCAAGGACCTGAGTTCGATCCCTGGCTCAGCAGTCTAAAGTGCCTGCTTGGGCAAGCTTAGGCAGGTGCAGGGGACTGGGGTTCCATCCCTGGCACCACATGCCAAACCAGCCCCACCTTCAGGGCCGGCCGAGTCGGGAAAAAAAAAAAATTAAAATTAAAGCAGTTCTGAGACTGGGCATGCCAGTGCACGCCTGTAATCCTAGTGCTTGGGAGGCTGAAAACAAGGATCACTAGGAGTCTGATCTGTGTAGTGAGACCCTGTACTAAACACAGAAAAAGAAAGAGAACGGCTCTGGTGGCGTGAGGAACAGCAGGGCAGCGGTGGAGCTGCGCAGCTCCGCGAGGCTCCTGTGCTCCGCCTGCGACCCCAAGGTGGCCGAGAGGAAGGTCAGCGCGGCGAAGGAGGAGCTCAAGAGATATGGTGAGGGTGTCGGCTAAGCCTGTTCCAGCTAAAGTGGAAACGAGGCCAAAAAAGGCAGCGGGAAAGATAAATCTTCGGACAAAAATGTGCACCCAAAATGGAAAAGGGGAGCCAAGGGAAAACACGCTGAAGCGGCTGATCAAGAACCCAAAAAAGAGTTAGCTGAGGAAAACGGAGAAACTAAAAATGAGAGCGCAGCCTCTGATGAAGCAGGAGAGAAAGAGTCAACTCTGGGGCATCGCACATGCGTCTTACCAGTGCGCCCTGCCTCCCTTCTTGTACAATCCAGAGGAATGTTTTTATCAATTATTTTGTAAATGCAAGTTTTTAGTAGCTCTAGAAACATTTTCAAAAAGGAAGGAATCCCACCTCATCACATTTTTAAGTGTTAATTATTTTTTTTTAGAGGTGAAATCCTTCTCTGGTTGTTTATCTTTTGGTACAACCAGAAATAGTGAGATATTGAATTACGACCCGCTTTGACTGTCATGGGTGTCAGCTAACATTCCATAGGTGGGGTTAGTTTTGTATCCTGCAATACAAAGCACACTAAATGGCAATTTGGAATTACAGCTCTGCATTTAATATGCCTTGGATCTGTTAAATGGCTTCTAGTCTCACGTCTTTAGTAGGTTTCCTAAAGACGACATCCTAGTAGTTGCCCTGTCAGAATCGTGTGCGCTCTGTAACATCTTTGGTAGTGGTTGTCCTGATTGCCTCATTTTGTTAACGTGCTGTGAAAGATCAAAAATTTGAATATGTGGTGTATGGGACACAAAATTGTGACTTGGTGGGACTTAAGCAACACTTTGTCAGCATTTGAAGATTCTGGTACTTCATCCTTTTACAGAAAATTTGCCTCTAAATTTTAAGCTGGAAAGTCACTGGAACAACTGAAGAACCGTGCATGGCTTTTTCGGTAGGTGTGTTAAGAATTGTGCACAAAGTGAGTCCTGTGTCCTCTTCCTCAACACAACCAATAAAATCTCACATATTGAAGACAAGAAAGAAAGAGAAAAGAAAGAAAAGCAAGAGCAAGCGAGCAG
>NW_004524719.1:6557252-6562370 GCF_000260255.1 Octodon degus | reverse complement strand
AGGCAGGGTTCACTGCAGTTTTGCTCACACACACCTCATAGACTTCTGAAAAAGGACTTCTGGGATGACTTTCAAAAGTGGCGTGAACATGGTAGGTGTGCTCCAATTGACGGGGAGTATTTTTGAAGGGGATTCATGACAAATCATCTCTTATTTTTGGTACCAGAATTCAAAGTTAGGACCTTGTGCTTGCCAGGCAGGCCCTTGTGCTGCTGAGCTATATTCCCAGACCAGCAAATTATTTTTTAATGTAGTAAATTTTAAACTTAAACATTAAAAAAAAAAAAAAGAATTCAGCTGTGAATCCATCAGGACCTGGGTTTTTCTTTATCATTAAAGTTTTTATTACATTTTCCATTTCATTGGCTGATATCGGATTATTGATAGTTCTTATATCTTTTCGATTCAGTTTTGTTGATTTGTACCTATCTAGTAATCCGTCTATTTCTTCTGTGTCTTCAATTTTGTTAGAATAGAGATTTTCAAAGGAGCTATTGATGATCTTCTGAATTTCCACTTGGTCCACAGTAATTTCACCCTTTTCATTCCTTATTGCTTGAATTTAAGTTTCTTCTTTCCTCTTTTTGATGAGGTTAGCTAGGGGCTTATCAATTTTATTTACTCCCTCATAGCACCATTTTTTTTTGTTTCATAACTTCTTTGTATTGTTTTCTTTGCCTCAATTGCATAATGTTTTGCTCTAATCTTTATGATTTCTTCCTGTCGTTAGGCTTTGCACTTGGTTCGCTTTTCTTTTTCTATATGCTTGACATGCAACACCGGGGTATTTATTTGTTCCCATTCTGTTTTCCTAATGTGTAAGTTCACGCAGTAAGCATTTCCCTCTAGGAACTGTTTTCATTGCATACCTCAAATGCCAATATGTTGTACCAGAATTTTTACTGGCCTGTAGATATTATATAATTTCTTGTTCTTGTTCTTTTTTTTTTGGTTTCTTTTGTCATGTATTTCCAGGTTCATTGCACTGTGGTCAGATAATATACCTGGGATAATTTCTGTTTTCTTGCATACACTTAAGCATGACTTATGAACTAGTATGTGGTCTATTTTATGAGACATGTCATGTGCTTCTGAAAAAAATGTGAATTCTGACATTGTTGAGTGGAATACTCTGTATATGTCTACTAAGTCCATTTGTTCAAAGATCTGGTTCAGTTCTGCTATCTCTTCACTAAATTTTGTCTGTTTGTCCTGTCTTTAGGGGATAAAGGTGTATTAACAAGGTGTCCTATTAAGATAGTGGTATTGGATATTACATTTTTCATGTCCATTAAGATTTCTTTTATATAGTTGGGTGCTTTCAAATTTTGGTGCATACATATTTATGACTGTTAAATTTTCCTCTTGTATTTTCCCTCAACCAGTGTGTAGTGACTTTCTTTCTTTTATTTATTTATTTATTTTTTCAGAACCAGGGATTGAACTCAGGCCCTTATGCTTGCCAGGGAAGCACTTATTCCACTGAGCCATCTCCTGGGCCCTAACTTTCTTTATTTCATTTGAACATTCTTGGTTTGAAGTTCGGACTGTCTGCAAACGGGATTGCTACTCCTGCTTTTTTGTGATATTCTGGGGCATGTAGTATTGTTTTCCATCCTTTGACTTTCAGCCTATGAATTTCTATATGAATTAAGTGTGTTTCTTCTATGCACCATATGGCTGGATTTTGCTTCCTACTTTACTATGTCAGTGTATTTATTTTAATTGGAGAATTGAGTCCATTTACACTGATGGTTATAGCTAAGATGTATTGACTTATATTTGACATGCTATTTTCCCTCCGTTTGTTATTTATTTTTATCATTTTTTCCCCCTATTTGGCTGGTTCTTCGTGTTGTCATTCATGGAGTTGTGGTCCTTTTGATCCCTCTCTAGAAGGTCTTTTATTAGTCTGTGTAGAGTTGGCTTGGTAGTCATGAAATTCTTTAGTTGTTCTTTGTCATGGAAGTATTTCATTTCTCCATTATAATTTAAAGAGAGTTTTTTAGGGTATATCAGTCTGGGCTGGAATTTGTGCTCTTGCAAGAACTGAAGTACTTTACTCCACCCTTTTTGTGAGTTCATGGGTTATCAAGAGAAATATGCTATTATTCTGATGGTTTTTCCTTTAAATGTGATCTGTTTCGTGTTTCTTGTGGCTTTTAGTGTCCTGTTCTTGTGCTGAATTTCTGGGATCTTGGATATTATATGACTAGGTGTGTTTTTAATTGGGTTGCAGTCATTTGGATTTCTATATGCTTCATTTACCTGAATGGCAGATTGTTTCCCCAAATTTGGGAAGTTTTCTGCTATTACTTCTGCCCATATTCATTTTATGTTATTGTATTGACACCTTCTTTCTCCTTGATGTCTATTAGTCTTATGTTGTTAATCCTTGCATTATCTTGCAGATGTTGAATTTTTTTCCCTCATCCTAGTTGTTTTTAAGAGATCTTTTTTTTAACTTTTCACTAGCTTCAACAGGGTCTCCAAGGTCTGAAACTCTATCTTCACTTTCATTCAAAGGGTTTTGCCAGCTTGTGATTGGGTTTTTATTTTCCTGTATATCTCTTTGAATCTGCTTCATGCATTCTATTTCTTTTCTATATTGCTCATTTAGGAATTCCATCATTTTTCAATTCTTTATTTTTTTTAAAGCCTTGTCTTGTTTATTTTTTTATTTTTTTGCTCTGAATGGCTTCAGGGCAGGTTTGGCTGGCTTGAGTTGTGCGGATCAAACCACAGCAACCTGAGCCTGACTGCTTTGTTGAAGCAGCCACTTAAAGAACAGAGCTAAGGGGCAGGTCCCAATCTTGTCTTCTTTAAAAATGCTTAGCAATTCTTTCTCTCCCTTGCCCCCTTCATTAGAGTTGTCATTTCTTTCTTTCTTTCTTTCTTTCTTTCTTTCTTTCTTTCTTTCTTTCTTTCTTTCTTTCTTTTTTACTTCAGAGTTTATTTCTGTTGTGATTTCTTCTATATCATTCTGCAGTTGTTTCTTTACTTCAGACACTATTATTTCAGAGATTTCAGGTCTGTGACTTCCAATTTCTTCTATTCTAGTGTCTCCTGCACTTGTTCTGAGTGCACTCAGAGCCTGAGAATGTTTTTATTTTGATTTCTGTGATTTTTTTTAGTAAAAGTTTGATAGTGGTTAGCTATATCACTATGACCAAAGCCTCTCTATACAGAGTCCTCCTCTTTAAGTATCTCTTCTGTGTCAAAGATTCTATTTTGTGTGTGTCCCAAGGATTTGCCCTCTCTTTTGATTGAGAGTGAGATATTGGGGTTTTTTTTAGCACTGACCTCTGACCTTTGGTCTGGCTTTTACCCAAAACCTTCTGATATTGTTACCTATTATCCTATTACCTGAGAAAGATCACATGGTGAAGGCAGATATAGTTTTCTAGTTACAGTATTACAATTTACAATTAGCAACACTAATAATGGCTAGTGAGATTAAGCATTTGACAAATTTTTGTAACTAATGGGTTTGCATTTTAAACCATAAGAACAAACATTATGACTGTATAGCTAAGCAGATTGCAAATTGTGAATTTATATTTAAATTAGTTCCCCTAAATTTGGTGGAGTTTTTTTGGTCTTCCAAGTATAAGATGTCGTTTGTAAATAATGATGTTTCACTTCTTTACTTATTCATATTCCTTTTATTTCCCATTTCTAATGGCTCTAGCTAATAATTCCAGAACTATATTGAATAGGAGTGGTGATAGAAAATATCCTTGTCTTGTAGCTAATCCGAAAATAAAATATTTCAGTTTTACTTCATTTCTTCAAGTTCTGGCTGGTAACCTGACTTGATGTACAGGGTGTCTTTCAGGCAGACTAGTTCAGCCCCATTACCTGTTGCCACCTATCAAGAGGGAACGTGCTTTTATAGATTGGGACTTAGCAGTGTGCCTCAGCTTACCAGGTCTGGATCTACCAAGTTCAAACTTGTGCAGCTGGACTTTGGTCTGGCTACTTTGCTAGGCTTTTTCTTGATGTGGCATGTGGAAGTGAACCTGCTGTGCCCCACTGGCTAGATGTTCTTTTCCTGGCTTACCTGGCTGAGTCTCACTCTTCTCTGCAGGGTCCCACACCAGGCCTGTCTACTGAAGGAGGTTCCAGTGGGTGGTCTCACAATGGCCTGTCCCAGCTGTTCTTTTCCATGTATATAGCTTACCTCACCATTAAATTTGATAGACAATTTTGCAGGGTACATCTCTCTGGGTTGGAAGGTGTTTTCTTTCAATCTGAAATACCTCATGCCAAACTCTTTGTGATTTAATGGTTTGTTAAGAAATCGGCCATGATTCTGATCACTTTGCCATTATAAGTGATCTGTTTCTTTTTTTTTTTTTTTTTTTTTGCAGAACCAGGGATTGAACTCAGGCCCTTGTGCTTGCCAGGGAAGCACTTAAGCTACTGAGCCATCTCCCTGGCCCCGTATTTCTTTTTTTCTAAGAGCTTTTAATATTTTGTTCTTTGGTTGACTTTCTGGGATTATTATGTGTCTTTCTGGATTATTATGAGTCTAGATGTAGGTTTATTTTGATTATGGCTAACTAAAGTTCTGTATTCCTCTCTTTTCTTTCTTTTCTTGCCCATGCTTGGTAATTTTTTTCTTTCAGTTTCTTTTCCCATGCTTGAGAACTTTTCTGCCACTATTTCTTCAAATAGTCTTTTTAGTTCAATTGTTTTGACTTCTGCTGCTACATCCATTCATATAAATTGTATATTGTTTCTCTTTACATCATCCTTCAGCTATTGCATTGTCATTTCCTGGTTCCCTCTTATTTTTAAGAGATATTTCATTTCATATTCAGTACCTGCAATGTTATCTTAAAGGTCTGAAATTGTATCTTCAGTGTTGTTCAGGTCAGGTTAGGCTCTCTAGTTCCCTTTAGGTGCCTTGTGTCTGTCTACCTTTTAGGACAGTACAAAAGCAGCTGCAGCTCTGATGAGCTCTGGGAATTGTGGGTGTAGCAGTGGTGCAGGATGTCACAGCTCCCTGTAGGTTCTCTGTTTGCACCTGCCTTTCAGGATGGTTGTGGAAGCAGCTGCAGCTCAGAGAAATTACTTTGAAGGACATTTTAATTGGTTTTTCTTTCTTTCTTT
>NW_004524719.1:6553855-6555877 GCF_000260255.1 Octodon degus | reverse complement strand
TCATCAATCACTTTCTTCTTTGGCCCCACAATCTCCTTGATCAGAAAATTTGGGACACTACCGAGTTACATGACGTTACAGTACAGGTTCTCATATGTCTGACACAGTACTTTAAAATGCCTTGCCTTTTCCATTTGACCTCATTATATAAAGAAATTCCATATTAAACATTTATTACATGTAAAAAGTTTATAAAAACTGGAAAGACTGTATATTCAACTAATGATTTTAATTATTAAGTTGTTTGAATCAGAAATTTACATATGTATTTTTATTCTCTTGGAGTACAAGAGAAGCTACACAGAAAACACTGTTTCTTTCGAGGAAATGAGACATAAAGGTCAGATATGCTGTGAGAATCTGGCTGGAGGATGACTGGGGAAGATTCGAGTATTGAAGGTGACTTCAGCTAGTGAGTGCAGGTGCCCAATTCTACTTCTCCTTCTGTCACAAAGCATAATCAACACACTTCCAGTGTATTTAGCTTCTCTCTTTTTTTTTTAGCTTCCCTTTAGTATGCAGTAATAAACTAAAAGCTAGAGATACAATTACTAATGTTCATGTTGAATACAAGAGGGACAGCTTCAGGTGATGAGAAGCTTGCACTGATCAAACTGTTTGAATGGATATTGGTCTTTCAGTGAAACTTTCCCTGAATGTAGAACTTGTTTGGACTTGTCTTTCCCTAAAATGAAAACCCAAAGCAGAAGAATATGTGGAAAAGTTCATTTGCACTTAGCCTACTCGGTACTTTTACAGAATCCATATTTTCAGGTGTATGATTTTTATCATCAGTACCTAGTTTCTCATAATTTATATGAATAGACTTATTCAAAATTCTGCAGACAAAAGAACAACATTGACATGGAAAGCTATCTGCATGTTTTTATTTTATTTTTTCAAAATGCAAATTTTTAAAATAATTTTATTGGGAAACAAATAAAAATGAGACAGTTTCAAAACTGTCAGTAGGACAGTTTTAGTAATAAATACATTGTACATTGTTGTCTCAGTGATTATTCATTGTACAAGATGTAGACATGACATCCTGTCCACAAACACTATTAGAACAAATCTTCTTATTCACTGAATTAAAACAATGCAGCTGTTTATGTATACTAACTATTTTGAATATACAGATACAAAATGGTCCTTCATTTGTATTCCCCTTTTTTGTTTAGTTTTGTCTGAGAAGGGTATTCCATTGTCATTTAAATATTGTAGGTGCATGAATTCAGCAAAATATGCCAATATAGTCCAGTAGTCCATAATAGTAGTGGGTAATCCACATGACTGGCAATGTCAGAAGTTGTTCACCTGAGCCCTTTACAGCCCAGCATACCAACATAACTTGTGACCCTTATACCTTCTTTTTATACCTTTCTGCTGGATGGTTTAGGCCAAGACAAAACAAGACCTATATGACAAGAAATGTAATCTTTGTGTCTGTTAAGGTCAGTCAAGTTCCCTCAGGATTTATTCTGAAACCCTGCACCACAGTTTGTAGATCCTTTGTCAGTGTCAGCCATGTGGATGAGTCACGGCCATTGCTTGACCAATTTGCTCTCTGTGAAAGCCTGAGAGAATGTTTTCTCTCCTTGTGACTCTTCTTATGCACACTCTACATCATTGATCACATTCCTCTGTAGTCTCATAATTTCTTTGATCAGAAAATTTGGGGGGCCGCGCGGGCCCCAGAGGAGCTGAGCAGCCGCTGCGCCGCGTCGCCAGTTTAAGCGCAGTGCAGGGCCACGGCCAGGGGCGGCGGTAGTGAGGCCACCGCTACCCTCCAGCCCCCTTTTCCCTCCATGGTTTCTCCCCGCTCCCGCGAGTAACTTGGCTCCGCGGGCTCCGCTCCGCTCGTTCTCTTGCACGGCACACGCCGGCCGCCGCCGCTGCCGCGAGCAGACCCCTTCCGACGGCCCCGCCGCGGAAAGTTAAGTTTGAAGAGGGGGGACGAGGGAACATGGACATGAAGAAGAGGATCCACCTGGAGCTGAGGAACCGGACCCCAGGAGCTGT
>NW_004524719.1:6544796-6552932 GCF_000260255.1 Octodon degus | reverse complement strand
TTGTAAGCATTGTTAGATTTTTGTGTAAGACTTGCTGTTGCGTGGATAGCTGTGATTGGTGAGTCAACTGTCTATGGCTACCAGTTACATTGAGATTGTAACAGCATTTTTACTTTCTGTACAACAAACAAGCTTTGTAAATAAAATCTTAACATTTTGAAAAAAAAGAAAATTTGGGAGACAACTAAATTCAGGATGTTATAGTACAGGTTTTCCTATGTCCTGAGTCTTCAATGACCTTGAAAGGCTAGGGGCAAAATGTAGGCTGTCTTTGCAGCCCTTCTTTTTTTCTAATTTTTGGTCTGCAAACTTAGGTTGTTAACCCTCCAGAAGAAAAGCTTATTATTACCCTATAACATATGCAGTTGGATTTAACCTAATTATCTGTCTGAATATCAAACATCTTAGGCATATCATGGAACAGGTATTTTTCCATCAAGTATTGATATCTTAAACTTTAAATCCCTACAGAATATGAAGAAAACAATTAAAAATAAAAAAAATTTAAAAAATATGAATAAACAATTACATATTCTTACACAGAAATTTAGAAATCTAACCATACACAGCATTGTAGCAGGACAGTCCTGTGACATTTTTTTCTTGTCTCTATTTTTCGTAGAAATACAAATAAATACACATGAAATATATGTTAAGTTTGGATGACATAAGTGTGAGGATAAATCTCTAATCATTGAGTCTCATATTATATAAAGACTAATAATTTACTGTAAATGGAAAAGATAGAACAAATAAATGTCAAGTTTCTTCCATCAAGAAACCTTTTATCTTTCATAACTATTGCCTATTGAAAGAAAAACCGAATGCCCTCACCTCTTTCAGCAAGGCATTAATACCTGTTGTGCAAAACCTTTGCTCACATTAATTGTTCCAGCAAGTGGTGAAAGGGTAGCAGCAGGCCCCCGGCTTGTGTATGACTATCCACAATAAAATGAAGTTCCTCTGAGCGTGCAGCTAACCCTCTAGATTACAGAGGTTCAGCGTGCCATTAAAAGGCATTGAGATTTCCTGAAGACAATCATAAAGGCACATGACATCTGTTCCCAATCATGGGCAACAGGAGAGAAAATGGGCACCACAGGCCACACTAAGTACAACAAAGAAGTCCAGCTGTGTGAAGAAAAGCACAGGAAAAGGCAGTGGCCACAAAGGAACAGTGCAGAGCCAGCATTGCCTGATGACAGTGACCCATGGCGAGCTCTCTCAGCTGCTCTGCAGTGCCAACATCAGTTTGTTCTCCTACAAAAAGAGCCACCTGTGACATCCTCAATTCCTGACACTATGCATGAAAAGGTACTATTTACAAGTCATTGGGATGCAATATTTAAGATAAACAATGTCTAAAATGCGACATGCTCAAAGCATATTTTTAAGTCTTTTGTTTTATTAGTCTGGGATCAGAAATCTCTCTCCTTATCTTTCCAAAAATATTTTTACATATTTCCAAATAGACCTGTAAGAATCTTCTAATAAGATTGGTATAAATAATCCCTTTTGAGAAAATGGTTAGAGCAAACTCTGCATGATTTTCACATCTGGCCCTATCCCTTCTCTTTTGTTCTGTCTTACCAGGCTTCTGCCACACTGCTTTAGTGCTGTTCTTCTCACATAACGTGAACCCCAGCTGGGTACTGGCACATGGGGACTGTTTGCACAACGCGCACTTCACCCAGGTTTCCACCTCGCCAGCTGTGCCCGTTTGCAGCTCACTGACATCACAGTATGCCCTTGCTAGAAAAGACTGAATCAAATTGAGCAAAATCGTCTACCCTTCCCTGTTTTAATTTGCTTTTCCACATAACACTTTTAACTTCTCAACACATACATCTGTTGCTTCTCCCCAGTAAATATGAGCTTTGCGGGGTGAGGAAGCCGAAGCTCTTCGGTTCAACGCTTGGTCCATGATACCAACGTTAAGGTGTGGCATATAGTGAAAGCACAAAATTATTTTGAAAGTATAGGGTTATCTTATGATTTTCTCTGTATTATAAATTTTAATACATCGTGAAGAGTTGAACCGTCAGAGCTGCAGCAGGATAACCATTCTGCCAGATGACTGTTGATCCCTGGACCCTCTTGCCTCATGAGGTGTGTTGATGTACATGGGAACATGGACCAACACCAAGTAGCTGGGTGTTAGGCCGCTCTGGTCTGACTCATACAGGACTTCCCTTAGTTTGTGGGCAACCTAAGCCTCCACTGCTAACTCAATACACGTGCTTTTTGGTAGCACTTCACATGGTTCAACTTGTACATTTTCACAATTTTAGAAACTAGAAGTCTGAAGTCAAAGTACTTAAAAGAACATGTTTTCTGTAAAAGCCTCTGAAAAGTCTAGTTTTCCTCTTTTTTTTTTTTTTTTTTTCTTCTGGGATTTCTAAGCACTTCACAGCTATAAATGCATCTTTGCAGCCTCTGGCTATATAGTGACATTCCCCTTCTCTTCCACCAAATCCCCTCTGTGTGTCTCTTACAAGATCTCTTGTCATTGTGCAATTAATGGCTCAAGTGCCCTTACTGAAATTAAGAAACCTTCATAAATTATTGGACTAGAATTACTATTTTTTTCTTTTGAGACAGGATCTCCCTGTGGAGCCCAAGGTGGGCTTCAATTTGAGGGATTCTCTTGCTTTAAGCTTCCAAGCTCTAGGATCGCAGCTGTGTGCGCCACTACACCTGGCTTTCGGGTGCTTCTTTATCTTTTTGAGAGATTCTGTTCATCACTAACCATTAATAACTAGATGCTTACATTTGTGCCATTTCTATAAGATCACACATTTCCCACTGTAGAGAGATATTGCTGACTCCCATGGTTTAAATAATTTTTCTTTGGCTCAAATCACTTTGAGTTGTGATTTCTTATCTTATATCTTGTCAGTCAGATTGGATAGTTGAATTTAGTTTCTGCTTTAGTGTTTTATCTTAGATTACTTTCAGTTAATGATATTTTCTGTGTGATTTTTGATATTTGAAATGGTTTGGCTTAATGGGCCAAAATCATGTCAATATTCAATTTCAGGTTATTTTTGTTTTTCTGGTGCCTGCTTCTGCACATGCAACTATATTAGGTCATCTTGTCATTCCAATTTGCCAGCCAAACGCTTATTCTACTGAGCTACCTCCCCAGTTTCTCAATTTAATATTGGTTGGTTGTTATTTTATACATTTTATGGTTGCAAGCCATCTCCCCAGCCCTCATATATTGCTGTGAGCTACTTTTTAATGTTTTTAAGATTTTTTTTAATTTTACACAAGTTAAAGTCACATTAAAAACTACAAAATGAAATTTAGCAATTGACAGATTTCTTCTATTATACTTCTTATAATAATAAAAGCATCATTTTTATTATAACTAAATGTCCTCTTTACCACATGCAATGTTTTGCTTTAAGTATATTCTGTTTCATAATAGTGTAGTGTTATTAGTTTATTTATGTATGTATGTATGCATGTATGTATGTATTTAGTACAAGATCTATAGAGTCTCACTATATAGATGAGACTCATAGTGATTCACCTGTTTTCACCCTCGCAAGTGCTGGGATTACAGGTGCAGGTCACCACGCCCAGGCTCAGTTGCCATCTCAGGGTGCCCCAGGGCCGGGGACAGCATAGCATGCCAGGGATCAAACCCAGGTGCCTGTGCTGTGCCTAAGCAGGTGCTTTAGTCTGCTGAGCTATCTGTCTGGCCTTAATGTTATTAGTTTAGATGTTCACGAAGGTCTGCAAGCCAGAACTTTACTTCTTGGCTTCTTACTGCAGTGTCACGGTAAGAAAATTCAGACACTGAACTATTTCTGCTCAGTGTCTCATCTTTGCCCTGAAATCCAGCCAATGCCAAGAGGGAGAACATTAAGTAGTCTGTGGCTGGGGACATGGTGCCATCTTTCTCCCTGAAGCACCAGTCCCTCAACTCCAGTGTATTTCACTAGTGCTTTCCTCTTACTCAGTCATCTTTCCCACTGTATAAATTGTGCTGCTTAGGGCTGGCCAAATAGCTCAGCAGATTAAAGGTCGTGCAAGCGGGTGCAGAGGTCTGGGGTTCAATCCCTGAGTCTACTGTACCAGCTCCGCCCCTGGGGTGCACTGAGAAGGTAATTGAGACTGGGCCTAGTGGTGGCACCTGTAATCCCAGTTGTTGGAAGGCTGTAAACAGGCAGATCACTAGGAGTCCGATCTAGTAGTAAGATCCTGAACCCCCTGCAGGCCCTTCCCTAAAACACAAAAATACTAATACTCATACTAATAAAAATAAAATAAAATTGTGCTTTGTAGAAAGATTTAACTCATACATGGATACACCATGGTAACTTCATAAAGTAGCAGTTCAAGTAAAGATGATATAGAATTAGTGTAGCACCTCATGCATAATGGGTTGGCTGATTCTTTATCCATGTTCACAGTATGATGGTTTTGATTCCCTGCAGCAATGCATGAGAAAGAGAGAATCTGGATAGCATAGGTTCTTTTTTTTTTTTTTTTTTTTTTTTTGTGGAACCAGGGATTGAACTCGGGTCCTTGTGCTTGCCAGGGAAGCACTTATTCTATCTCCCGGGCCCCGTGTATGTTCTTAATAAAAAAAAAAATCATCCTTGCGGGGCACACTCACACTATCGCAACATTTGCAGCTATGACCAGAAAATTTACATTGAAGCTTATTTGTTTCCACAAAGCAATCCAAGTCAGATCTATAATTAAAGAAATAAATTGACCATATGGCTACAAATGCCATCTATCTTCCATCTTTGCTTTCTTGGTGGCAGGAGAGACAAGTGATGTTTAGAGCATAAAGCTGAGCTACAGAGGAGCAGTATCAGAAACCAGGAGAAAACCTCTGTCCTTGCTTTGGAAACAGCCCTTGTACATTCTTCCTTCTGCCCAACATAATTTTCCATGAACTGCTATTAGTGTTACGTGACACTCTTAGCCGCCAGAGGCCTTCAAGGAAAAGTTATATTGTCTTAAGTACATTTTCCCCACATCCAGTTATTGTTGCACAATACACTGGTCCAAATTATTACTTTCCAGGCAGAGCTGGAGTTATTTCTAAGTTACGAAACAGAATTCAATGAGTTGCCCATTAGAAAATTTCACATAGTTACAGAGATTTTTGTTTCTTTTCTTTTTCTTTCTTTCTTTCTTTCTTTCTTTCTTTCTTTCTTTCTTTCTTTCTTTCTTTTCTTTTTTTTTTTTTGGTGGAACTGGGGATTGAACTCAGACCCTTACGCTTGCTAGGGAAGTGCTTATTCTACTGAGCCATCTCCCCGGCCCCTCAGAGGTTTTCTCTGTAGTGTTGAAGTACTATTCCAGAAGCTCACATTAGGAATCTGAATTTTCAGCTCATTGAATATAAGAGTTTGGCTGTGATAAAAGCATCAATACCAAAACTCAATAGTATGACAAATTGCATGAGGCACTGTTGCTATTTTCAAACAAATCAGAGAGTTATCTTTGTCACTTCCTGTAGCTGCATTTTCTAGAGCAGTTAATGTTACTAGGTCATGTGCTTTGATACACAATGAAATTACAAGTGAAAGGAGATTAAATTCCCTTTTAGTAGTTTTTATATTTTTTGAGGTAGAACAGTTTTTGAATTAGTGATGATATAAAAATTGGAAGCAGGTCAGATTGGTGAGTGAATCCTTAAAATATTCAGAGGACTTCTAAGTCTACAGACCAAGTATCTCCATATAAATTGCTCAGAAACCTTTTCTGGTCAACTCAATTTCTTTGAAAATGAGTTGGAGTTATTGCTGTTTAAGTACCTTAGCTTTAAATATTTTACTTTGTGAATGAAACTGAAATTTTGATGAGTTCAAGAGTAGTTTCATCAGAGCAGTGGCTGTCAGCTATTCATTCACACTCTGCCTCTCGCCTTTTTATGTATTTGTCATCAAGAAAAAGTGATTTTTTTAAAGAAAATACACCCTTCTGAAAATAGTTTTTGATAACATTATGAATAAAATCAATTATGAGTGGAACATTAAATAAAATTAACTCTTATGTGGTGTATATAATTTCATATTTGGAAATTCTAGAAAATCTATCCGGAAACATGATAACTGGTGTCTAGAACTCAAGAAATGGATCACAGACTTTCCTTTACATTAGAAGTTTATACAAATATATATAAAAATACCTTCTTCACAAATTTTGAAAGTAAATCCCAGATCACTAATATTCCATTAAGAAGGTTAAACTTAATTGCATGTATTATAGAGTGTACCTCTCTATTTCCCCAGCTGGCAAGGAAAGTGTAATTATTTTGGAGATGTGATGATAAGCTGTAAATGTGTGACCTTTCAACAGTTTAAGAAGTGAAGCTCCCACCAGGGTACACGCTGGACTGTATTATTAATATACTTCAGATTCACTGATTTTTGATTAAATCTGTCACCATATTACCCACAGAGCATCTGTAGAAACACTTAGGATGATTATCACGCATCACATGGAGGCTTCCTTAATAATTGAGAAAGGTCCTTTTGGCTATAATTATGTTTTTCTTTACATGCGTGAAAATGAAGATGCTCATTTTAGTATACATTTAAAATGTTTTCCAACACCATACAACCATTTTTAATATATTTTTTTTAAATTTTGCAATAATAATAATAATAATAATAATAATAATAATAATAGCAGAATTTCAAAACAGGCTATTAGGACAGTAAAAATATTAATATGTTACACATCCTAGTGATTCAGAGCATAAAATATATACCTGAAATATTGTCCAAGCAAAGTTATCTCAAACCTGTCATTTCAATAAAGAGAAACTAGCTGTGTAACTGTTCTTTTCTCTTCCTTCCCTTTGGCCCCATCCCAGGCTCTCTTTTCTATTGAACAGTTTCTTCCCAATTTACTAGACATATTGTACACTTTAGATCTCATTTATTTGATCAGTTTCTCACACTAGTGCAATAGATAATATGATATTTTCAGGTCTGATTTATTTCAACTATGACTGTCTTCTCAAGTTGTACCCACCTAGCTATAAAAGTCCCAAATTTCTTATACAAAAGTTACATATTTTTATCCATTTTCTGCATTTTCTACATGTTTTTCCTTGGATGATGGGCATTTAGTTTGTTTCTAAGATTCAGCTTTTACAAATTGTGCTGCTAAAATACAGTTGCACATATACCATTGTGTGATATTTTTAATGTTCTGGGAAGATACCCAGAAGTGGAATAGCTGGGCCAAATGGGACCACTATTCCTAGTTTTCTGAGAAATTTCCATAATGATTTCTATGGTGATTGCACCAGCCTACACTGCCACCAACAATGGAGAAGTGTTCCTTAATCCTCACAGCCTCACCAGCATTTGTTACTGGATAATTTCTTAATGATAGCTATTCTCTTTGGAATGAAACGGAATCTCACTGTTGGTTCATTTTGCCTCATGACAAATGAGCCAAAACAACTTTACCAAGTATTCTGACAGATATGCTAGAAAGAGATAAAAAAAAAAGAACACAACTTGAAGAACAGTAATAGAAAGGAAGCACCAGGCAGAGCAAGCAACTAAACAGAAGGGGAAAGAGAGAACATATAGCAGGAAAATAGCATGATAAATATAAGGCAACGTATAGCAGTTATAACCATCAATGTAAATGGAGCCTCAATTCACTAATCAGAAGCAGACTGGCAGAGTGCATTAAGAAAGAAAATCTAAGGGCCGGCGAGATAGCTCAGTAGAATAAGCGCTTGCCTGGCAAGTGCAAGGACCTGAGCTCAATCCCTGGTTCTGAAAGAAAGAAAGAAAGAAAGAAAGAAAGAAAGAAAGAAAGAAAGAAAGAAAGAAGAAAGAAAGAAAATCTAACAATATACTGTTTATAAGAAACAATGTAACTCAGAAAGAAATTCACAGACTGTAAGTCAAAGGATGGAAAACAATTCTCCATGCAACAGAAACCCAGAAAAAAGCAAGGGTAGCTATTCTAATGGTTTTCAAAGTGAACTTCAAACTAAGAATCGTTAAAAGAGATAAAGAAAGGGCCAGGGAGATAGTTCAGTAGAATAAGCGCTTGCCTGGCAAGTGCAAGGACCTGAGCTCAATCCCTGGTTCTGAAAAAAAGAAGACAGAAAGAAAGAGAGAGAGAAAGAAAAGA
>NW_004524719.1:6519477-6544696 GCF_000260255.1 Octodon degus | reverse complement strand
AGAGAGAGAGAGAGAGAGAGAGAGAGAGAGAGAGAGAGAATCTAACAATATACTGTTTATAGGAAACAATATAACTCAGAAAGAAATTCACAGACTGTAAGTCAAAGGATGGAAAACAATTCTCCATGCAACAGAAACCCAGAAAAAAGCAAGGGCAGCTATTCTAATGGTTCACAAAGTGAACTTCAAACTAAGAATGGTTAAAAGAGATAAAGAAAAGGCCAGGGAGATAGCTCAGAGAGTAAGTGCTTGCCTGGCAAGTGCAAGGTCCTGAGTTTAATCCCTGGTACAAAAAAGAAAAAGAAGATAAAAACATCACTACACAATTGTTAGGGGAAGGCTGCATGAAGAAGGAATAGTAATAATTATTATTGAGGGTTTTTCTGTCTATTTTTTAGGGATATTTGCTATAGTTATATTTCTTTTTTGATTGGGTTCTCCACTTCTTTTGGAGTCAAGGTAATTCTTGGTTCCAGAAATAGTTTTGAAAGTATTGCTTCCTTTTCACGTTAGCATAATACAATCATATCCTCACACTTTTGGGAAATTAAATGTCCTTGATTGAGTTATTATGAACAGGTTTCTCTTAGACAAACGGGAGAAAAATGAGATACTAAAAAAAATTAAAAATTTTTAATCATAGTTACACTCAATTTACTGTCTGGAAAATTCTTAGCATCTTCAAAAACTTGTGTTTTACACTAGGTAGAGATAACTGCACTGTTAGCTTTTAGTTGTAAATAACATAGGATTTTTATAAAATATTTATATTTCTCTCATAAACTAAAGCAGCACCCATTTGTTTTAAGGTAGAAAATGTCCCACACATTCTTCTCAAGATAGGCCAGTAAAATTTTATCATGGACATGCAGAAACAAATTTGTATAATTCTTTCAACAATCTTACAGAAGAGTCATTATTTAAAAATTCTTACTAGACACACAAGCTTAAATATCACATAGTTTTTCTTACATGAAGAACCCATGGTATAAACAAAGAGCAAGATAAAAGGCAGATGATAGAAAGAAAGAAATCCTTCCAAAAGGAGAAAGAGATTAAAATATTGAGGAAAGAGAATGAGAAGGGAAAGGGACAAAATAGCAATCACAATGTGTGATGTGCACATCCCAACTCCTCACAAAGAATGTACACATTATTCAGTACAAACATGTAATACTAAATTTAAAAGAAAAAATTTCCTAGGGAGTTTTTGAAAAGTTAAGTCATCTCAAAACAGTACCTAATGCAGCACCACAAAATTTAATAATGTAATTATCTCCTTCCTTACTTCTCTTTATTCCTTTTATTTTTCTCTCTTATCTATTTGCACCAGCTAATATTTCTAGAACTATATTGAATAGAAGTGGTGATAGGGGATATCCTTGTCTTAATCCTGATTTTAGAGAGAAAGTTTTCAGTTTTTGAGCATTTAGTGTGATTTAGCTTTTGGTTTGTCATAAATGGATTTTATCAGATTGACATAAAGATCATCAATTTTCTACAGGGTTTTTATCATGAATGCATGACTTGGTCAATTTTTTCTGCATCCACTAAAATGAGCATATGGTTGCAATTCTTGCTTATGTTAATATATGGTAAAAGTGGTATGTTACATTTATTGATTGCTTTGTTGCTCTACATTCCTTGCATAAATCCTACTTGATCATAGTGTATATTCTTTTTGCTGAATTTGTTATGCCAGGATTTTACTGAGGAATTTTGTATACATGTTCATAGGAAGATTGGCTTGTGATTTTCTTTTATGTTTTAGCCTTGCTTTGGTTTTGATATCAGGGTAATACTGGTTTTCAGTAATGACTTAAATATTGTTTGCTTTTCAATTTCATTAAAGAGTTTGACAAATAATAACAGTAGATCTTCCTTAAATTTCTGATAAAATTCAACAGCAAATCCATCAGGACATTACTTTTCTTTCGTGGTAAGATTTGATTTATATTTTCAATTTAATTGACAGATATTGGGTTATTTCAAATTTTTATATAATTTTGATTCAACTTTTTTAATTCACATGTATCTAGTAATCTACCCATTTCTTGTGTGTTCTATCTTATTAGAGTAAAGGTTCTCAAGGAAGGTATTGATGATCTTCTAGATTTCCTCAGATTTATTGTGAGTTTAACTTCCTAATTCATGATTTCATAAATTTAAGTCTTTGTTTTCTTGATAAGATAAGCCAGGGTTTATTAATTTTATTCAATCTTTTAAAAACCAACTTTAATTGTTCGTGTTGTTTTCTAAGCCTAAATTGCATTGCTTCTACACTGATGTTTATAATTTCTTCCCTTGTATGAGCTTTGTTGTTTTTGTAGAAGTTAGAGATTCAACGTTAGGTTCTTTGTTTTATTTTGTTCTGTTTTCCTGATGTGAGTATTCATCACTGCTTTGAATTCCACAAGTTCTGGTATGTTGTGTCCACATGATTGTTTAGTTGGATGTAGTGTTTAATTTTGTCTTTAATTTCTCCTGTGACCATTGATTGTTCAAAAGGGTGTTGTTTAATTTCCATGTGTTAATATATTTTATGTGGTTTCCTTTGTCATGGATTTCTGTTTTATTGTACTATGGTTGAATAGTATGCATGGGATGACTTTAATTCCTCTACATTTACTAAACATGTTTTGTCAAGTAGTATATGTTCTATTTTGGATAACATCACATGTGCAGCTAAGAAGAATTTGCATTCTGATGTGATGGAGTGGAACACTCTGTAGACACTGTAGATGTAGATACCATTTAATCTATTTTTAAATTTCATTCATGACCCATTGTTTGTTCAGTAGGATGTTAATTAATTTCCATATATTTACAGAGTTTTTCTCATTTCTTTTGTCATTGATTATAAATTTCATTGCCCTGTAGTCTAGTAACATATAGGATAATTTCAATTCTTTCACATTTACTTAAATGTGTTCTGCGGGCTTGCACATTGCTGATTTTGGAGAATATCCTATGATCCACTGAGAAGAATGTGTATTCTTCCATTGTGCCATGGAACATTCTGTGAAAGTCTACTAAGTCCATTGGTTCACAGGTTTGGTTCAGTTCTGATATTTCTTTGATGGTTTTTTCTAGTTGTTTTATCGATTTGTGATCATGGTTTATTCAGGTCCCCCATTATGATTGTGTTCATGCTTATTTGTCATGTCTGTTACTATTTGTCTTATACAGGTTACAGGTTGATGCCCCTGTATTTGGTGCATATATATTTGTGGTTGTCATCTCATCTTAAGTTGAAATTCACACTGTATGCAAATAGACTATCTACCTAGTCTTTTATCTGGGTTGCTGTCACTCAGAGTATTATTTTCCATTCTTTGGTTCTTAGTCTATGAACTTCTTTTTGAGTTAAATATACTTCTTGAATGCAATGTGTTGAAATTACCATTCTACTGAGCAAACAATGGCTCACAGATGAAATTTAATAGTAGATTAAATAGTATCTGTAGTGTCTACAAAGTGTTCCACTCCAACACATCAGAATATACATTGTTGGACTTTGTTGATCCGTTTTGATAATCTATTTCTTTTAATTTGTGAGTTGAGACCATTTACATTGATGGTTATTACTGATGCATTGGTTTGTTTTTGTCACATAGTTTTCATATATTTTCCTCTCTGTTTACTTGGTTCCCTTTACTGATGACTTCTTTCTATTGGTACATTGGAAATTGTGGCCTATGCTTTTTCTTCTAATACCTTTTAGAATTCTTTGTGTAATTGATTTATTTGGAGCTGATTTGGTTGCTATGAATTTTTTCAGGTTTGTTTGTCATGGGAGAATTATTTTCCTCTATTAAGTCTGAAGGATTATCATTTTGCAGGATACATCAAACTGGGGTATAGAAGTCTACTGTGACTCTCCTGGGTTTCATTTTTAGGTGATTTGTTTATGCTCTCTGCTCTCAGTATTTTGTTACTGCTCTAAATTTCTAGAGTCAAGATGATTATATACCTCAGTATAGATTTATTTTCATCATGACTAATTGGAATTTTGTATGCCTCACTTTGCTGTTTGTCAAAGTCTTTTTCTTTGCTTGGGAAATTTTCTATTACTTCTCAAGAAATACATTTTTTATGTTGTTTGTGCTGACTGGTGCACTTTCACTGATTGCATATTGATTTTCTTTTCATTGTCTTGTAGTTGTTGGATAGTTTTTTCATAGTCCCTTCCTATTTCTCAGAGGTGTTTCTTTTCATGATCTCCACAATGATCCTCATTTATATCTGATATTTTATCTCTACTTTCATTTAGTTTTACAAAGTTTCAATGGAATTTTAAGTTTCATAGGTACTTACTTGAATTTGCTTTACACATTCCATTTATTTTCTATGATGGACACATTTAATCTGTATTTTTTCTATACTTTTCTATATTATTTTATGTATGTCTACACTACAGTTGCTAAGGAAATCCATCATTATGGTGGACTTCCTTAGTCCTTATGGTCAATTTTTTTTAACTTTGAGATTGTCTTGATATCCTTTATAACATCATGTATTTTTTTATTTCCTCTACTGTCACCCCAGTGAATTCAAATGGAGAGCTTCTGATTTCCTTTTTCATTGTCCCTGGATTTGTTTTTGGTAGCTTGAAGTCAGGGATTGCCTTTTGCTTCTGCATCTTGTCATTTTCTATTTTTAAATTTTCATTTGTTTTCTGTGTTGTTGTTTGTATTTTTCTTGTTATATTGCTTTATCACTATATATAAAGGTCCTCTAGGATGCATTTATTTCTCTGAGATCTTCTTCATATACCTGGCTATTGTTCTGTATTTTTATCCCAGGTTCCAATCTTCCCATTGTATTAGGGAGGAGGAGTTGTTATCTGTTTGGATCAGTACTGAATGCTTTGGGACGGGGCTATAGAAATGATTAAAACCCCAGATAATCACAGTGGTATCATATAAGGGTGAAAAAATGATTGCAACTAGTATGACATCCTGGCTAAAGCAGCACAATTAGCAATAATAATTTCATCAAACATAGCCTGGTATTTGATGATTTGTAGTAACTTATAATTTGGTATCTCTAGCAATAGCAGCTAGAAGAATAATTATATGACACCCAACATAGACAAGGAATTTGTGTTCATGGGTTTTCCCTTGGTAGGGTGATTTTATCCTATGAAGAAAGGGAATTTAAAAGGAAGAGGGGACAAAACAAAGTGATAGAGAAAGAGAAGTATAGTAAAATCAAGGTTTAAGGGCTTAGGATGTTCACATAAACCTTGGAAATCTAGAAAAGAGTTCAGGTGGAAAAGCACGAAGAAGAATGTAGAATATCAAGGAAAAACAGAAAAACTAGAGATATTGTACATTCACCTTTTGTTGCATTTGCAGCTACAGAACTATCCATCCACACTTTCAGGTATCTGTTTGACAGGGAATTTTTCAGAGAAATGGATCTGAGTCTTTCAATTCCACTAAATGGATAGAGACCGAAGTCTGATTGTGGGACATCCTTGATGGGAGGAGAATTGTTGAGGTTGTTTGCTTCAGTATGTCTGAGTGACACTGGGTGCAGACAGATGAAAACCTGGGGCTTTTATGGAGGAATAGTAAGAAGGAGCTTGGTAGCTGAGAAGTAAAGAGTAACTGTGAAAAACATCCTGTGTGTTGCAAACATTCTTCTTATTTGATCTCCAGAAAATATATCATTAATTTGTCATGAATCCTTCCCTAATATAATGTGTAAGGCAGAATAAAAGTTCATAGTAACCTTTATTAAATTCAAACATAGAAAAGATGTTTTACATCCTAATGTAAAATAGAGAATTAAAATAAATCAAATTCCAGTGTAAAACTGAAGAAAAATAAGGTCTATATGTCTTGAATGAATAAGCAGATAAATATTAATTGTTTCAAAAGAATAAAAGGTCATATTCCAAGCCAGCAATTACACATATCTGACCAAATTATTTGATAATAAGAATGGAATAAGTAAGTACTTTTATTATTTTTATATGATAGATGGCTTAAAATTGACTTTGCTTCACCACAACCACACTTTCAAAATGTCCTATTTATACTCCATTGACCTTTCCTAGGAAACAAAATATCTGTAGTTATAGAAACACTTTACTAAACAATTTTATGCTTGAGTAACTTTGTTCTATTTAAATTCATTACTTTGTACATTTAAAATGGGAAAACAAGAACGATCTAAAAAGTGGCAGGCAGTAAAAATATGGGCTATTCTCTAAAATCAATATATGATACCAGATAATTAAATGCAGTAAAACACAGAAATGATCAGAACTAAGTTACTTAAAAATGCTTAAAAAATTGATGGCATTACTACCTTATATCTCTTCAAGTATGGTGTGATATGAGAATAAAATAGTTCTGTATATAAATATATATGTTTGCCAGGGGTTCAATCCCCAGCCTGCTATGCCAGCCCCGCATCTGGGGTGCTGTGAGACAGCGAAGGAGACTGAGTGTGGTGGTGTGCACCTGTAACCCCAGTATTTGGGAGGCTGAGAAACAGAAAGGATCACTATAAGTCCAATCTGTGTAGTGAGACCTTGTAGAATCTTTACTAAATATAGATAGGTAGGTAGGTAGGTAGGTAGGTAGGTAGGTAGGTAGGTAATTAGGTAGGTAGGTAGGTACGTAGGTAGACAGACAGACAGACAGATATGGTAACTAATTTTTAAATAACATTACTAAATTATTTATTGTAGAAAATAAGCAGATACTAAAAACACACACAGGGACTCAGCTAGGTGGTTTGTTCAGCTCTAGGAATGTGCTCACATCAAAACTTATCTGAATAGCAAATCAACTGGCATAACCTGACTTCATTCTGTGTCTCTGTGTCTCCTTTTGAGACTGCTGGGCTCTCTTGAGAATGCTCATTGTGCAATAATGGCAAAAAAAAAAAAAATTAGCAAGTACAAATGTGCAAATTCCATTCTTTAGAACTTATGCTTGTTTCTTATCTAGAAAACCCATGAACGTACGTCACAGGGCCAGGACAGAGAATTCAGTGATCCTTTTGGTCAGACTGAGTAAGTCTCCAAGTCTACTGGTTAGTCAGAGGTCATAATGAAAGGACACATTGGATAAACCAATGGAGATACCCAGTGGAGATAGCACAGATTTATATTTAGCATGAGGAGCTTTTTTTCAAATTTTGGCTGTTTTTTTTAAATACTTTGAACACGTGCGTAAGAAGATAAACCTAGTAAATTATATACATATATGATGTTATGTATTTGTACATCATCAGTTTCTAGATCCTTTTATGTAAAGATCTATCAGAAAACTAGTTGTTTTTATTTTGATTTTTAAGTAAATCTTTGTTAAGAAGGACAGGTCAAAAATTATTTGCTACTTTTTAAAAGGCCTTATTGTGGTTTAATTTGCATAACATAAAATTATCTAATTTAAGTTTAGAGTTCACTACATTTAATGAACTTGCAAACATATGAGACGCTGAAACTCTATTTTAAAATAACATCATCATTCCAGTAAGAGCAATAATAACTGCTTAGATCTAACCCCATTTCCAGTCACAGCCGAGGGGCACTATAAATTTGCCATTACAGGGATACATTTTATAAACAAATTTATAAAATAATATATGGTTCTTTGTATCTGAGTTTTTTCACTTTAGTGTAATGCTTTGAGGATTATTCATGTTGCGTCACTGAGCAGCTTTCAAATACACACACACACACACACACACAAATGAACACACATATTTTAGGCATTAACTTTTTAAAATTTTTGTTTCACATGCTTTACAGTTTTGCTGTTTTTCTTCTAAGTTTGAAGAAAATTAAAGTGGTGTGCTATTTACTCATTTGTGATATATTACAGAAATAGTTCTATCTGGTTGTTTATTCAACTTTTAATTTGCTTCAATTTGATTAATTTGCTTAGATTTCGTTTTTCCTTATGACTTTCTGGTTGTCCAAATTATAAATATTTTTCTTATTATACACGGAATTTTTAAAATAAATATTTTGTTTATTACACATAAAATTTGAGATACAGTTAGAAAATATGTCTTTATAACCAAGTAATATATGAATAGTTTGGGGAAAGGAGTATTTTTGGTTTGGTTTGGTTTTGTTCTTGAAACATGGTCCCATTGTGTAGTTTAGTACCAAACTCACGAAAATCGTCCTGCCTCAGCCTCCTATGATTACAGGTATGTGCCGGTAATAACTTTTTCCTTTCATTATGCTGCAGTTGTACTAATTGCGCTGTGACCAGATACCTGAGAATAACAACCTAAAGATGGAACACTTAATTTTTAGCTCACGATGTCAGAGTTTCAGTCCACTGAAGCCAAAAATGTTGCTGGCAGGTCTATGCGAAAGAAGCAACATTATGGGAAAAGGTGGCAAAGGGATACAGCTGTGTAATAGTAGTCAGATGAGGGTGCGCAGAGAGAGACAGAGATGGAGAGAGACAGAGAGCAGGTAGAGAGAGGCAGGCAGGCACAGAAACGGAGACAGAGACAGAGGTGAGTGGAGATGGAGAGACAGAGCGAGAGTAAGAGACAGACCTAAGAGAAAAGGGAGGAGAGAGAGAGAGCGTGAGAGAGAGGGAGAGAGAAAGAGAGAGAGAGAGAGAGAGAGAGAGCCACTTGCCCAAGTCCCACTTCTGAACATGCTGTGTACTGGGGACCAATACTTTAATGCATGAAGTTTCACAGAACATTCCACGTTCAAATCGTAATGCATATCTTCTTAGGAAAATTTCGTTTTTCATTTCACCTGTTATGCTAAAGCTTATCAATCTTAAAGCTATACAAATGATTCTATTATACTTTTATTATTCTAGCATATTGTTTGTTGAAAATTAAAATTACTATATGAGTTTGAAAAGAGTATTATATTGATAAAAATGAAATTGATGTTCAATATTGATTAGAGAGTGAAAGAAACCATTTCAAATAGTCAAGTTTCACTAGGAGTGCAGGCTCTGCATGGGAGCAAAAATATCTCCTTAGTTAACTAATATTGAAAAATCTCTACAGATTCTCATTTATATGCTCCTTTTTGTAAAGGCAGCAGTTTTGGAAATCCTACTCTGGTCAGTCCTCAGAACTCAGCATTCCCAAAACTATCACAGCTAATCAGTGAAGGCACAAAACAAAGTTTCTTGTTGATGTCTGGAGTGTGTGTGTGTGTGTGTGTGTGTGTGTGTGTGTGTGTGTGTCTGTGTGTGTCCATGTATGTGTGTAGATGTGTGCATGTGTTTGACTGTGCTGCATTCCTAAAACAGATAAAGAACATACAAATAATCCACTTGTGTTTCTGATAACATCTTTTGTGCAGTGAAATAGTAGAAATGTCTATCTATCTAAAGAAAAAAAACTTTTGTGTTTTTTGGTAATACACAGTCACCAACAATATACTCTGTTGTTGTCAAGATAGCTCAGTGGACTAAAGCACCTGCTTAGGCAAGCACAGGCATCAAGGTTCAATCCCCGGCACCACGTGCTGAGCCAGCCCAGTCCCCAGGGTGGGCTGAGCTGGGCACACACATGGTCCAGGCATGGTGGTGTGCATGCCTGCAATCCCAGTGCTCAGAAGGCTGAAAACAAGAGGATCACTATGCGTCCAAGCTGTGTAGTGTGACCCTGTAACAACTAAATACTTTAAAAATAAATAAATGAAAATATAATAAAATATACTGTAGTCACAAGAAACCTCAAAAGGAAAACAAGTAATCCATTACAATTTTAAATATAAGTATTTTTCAGAACACCTGGAGAGTGCTATTCATTGGGAAGATGGAGATATGTGGTTAGACTATTATTATAGCTAAATTATAATGGGAAACAGCAGTTTAAACGAGAAAGCAAAACCACTAAAAAATAGGCCTTGAAAATAAAGCAGCAGGGGCCGGGGAGATGGCTCAGTGGAATAAGCACTTCACTGTCAAGTGCAAGGGCCTGAGTTCAATCCCCAGTTCTGTCCCCCCAAAAAAGAAAATAAATCAGCAGTAAATGCTCCTATTTTATAGCCCCCCAATCCAGTACAAATGACCAAAAACTCAGCCAAACATGTTATGTCATAAAGCATTGTACATGGGATGAGAAAATGGAGACTGATCAATTATGCTAATGCCTACATAGACCAAATTAATTAAAGTCTAATAATTGTGCAAGGAAATGTGCAAGTAAATACTTGAATCCCTGTGGAATAGCAAAGTTGACATTAAAATGTGAACGATTTTAGTGTGCCAGGTGTTGCAGTCTCCTCAGATACAGATGCCATTAGGAAAAATAAAGCACGACACACAATTTCCAAATGGCAGGAAGCTATTTGCACACCAAAGTCTGAGCGGATCTGTGTGGAGACAAGCAAGCAAAACCAGCTTTCCTGTAAAGGTCGAGTATTTCTAGTGAGTTCTTACCATTTTTGTGATCTGATAGTTACATTTCTTGAACACTGTATGTGTAACAATTCAGAAAGAAACATCACATTTTGCATCTCAATTCTTCCCTTTGATAAAAGTAATCAAACTCATCTAATCATGTCTTCTCCTCTTTTGTTCTTTTTCATTGCATATTGTGACATCATGAATTTGTACCTCATCCTTATTATCCTGTTAATTTTCTTACTAGAACAATTTGTTTGAAACACTCTGCTGCATGGGGTCTATTTGCTGGTTTAAAATTTTCTCTCCTTGTTGTATAAAATTGAAAGTTTTTTATATTTATTTGTACAGGGTTTCCCTAGACAGCTCAGACTCATAGTGATCCTCCTGTTTTCGGCCTCCCCAGAGCTGTGATTACAGATGTGCCCCACCACACCCAGACTCAGTGGCGGGCTCAGCCCATCTGGAGGCAGGACCAGCACAGCATGTGGTGCTGGGGATCGAACCTGGGTCCTTGTGCTTGCCTAAGCAGGTGCTTAATCCTCTGAGATTTCTCGCCCCTTTTTTGTTGCCACTTAGTATTTTGGCAAATGAAACAGGAACACCAGGATAATCCAATAAGTGGAAGTGAAAGTTCTTTGGTGTAGGTTCAATCAGCCAGTTAAAGAACAGGAAATAGTCAAAGCCGCAAAACTGCAGAAACAAGGCAAAATTTAAAACAAAACCACTGGCAGAAACTACATGAGAGAACCATCCAAATAGCTCAGTGGACTAAAGCGCCTGCTTAGGCAGATGCGGGGGCCTGGAGTCCAATCCCCTGGCCTGCAGTGCTGGCCCCACCCTCAGGGCGTGCTGAGATGGCGAACGAGACTGGGCGTGGTGGCGTGCGCCTGTAATCCAACTCTTGGAAGGCTGAACACAGGTGAATCACTACAAGTGTGATCTATGTAGTGAGACCCTGTAGACCCTTACTAAAATACAAAAAGAAAAGGAAAAGAAACTACATTAGAATGCTAGCTTTCAACACTTTCAAAGGTAGCTGAGAATGATAACTTCTCAGGAATGGCTACTTCAGATCACAGTCCTACAGCTTAGGTGGAAAGGCAACAACGCCATAGAAGAAAGGCAGGTCAGAGACAAGCTGCTCACCCCAGAGATGCTTGGAGGTGGGAAGAGGCAGAGTGCCAACAACGAAAGCCTGGGACCAAGGGTATGGACATGACTTGCCAAAGTTGCGCATCTATTGCAAGTGATAAGCGTACACTGATAAATCATTATCACCTAAATTCCACAGTTTGCTTTCGAATCTATGTGTGGTGTTGGTCATTCTTTCACTGAACAAAGTGCGAATGGTAAGTATTCACTGTTGGATCACGCTGGACAGTCTCTCGTTTTAAAAATCCTCTGTGCTCTTGTTACTCGTCACTCTTCCTTCCACTCTATGGGCAGTTACTAATTATCCTGCTGGTCCCAAAGTTTCGCTTTTTCCCAGAATGACTTAACATTGGAATCAATCAATCACTCAATCAGTCAATCAATCAATATATAGCTTCTAAGATTGGAGTCTCACTTAATTTTATGCCTGTAAGCTTCCTTCATGTCTTTTAATGCTTTGGATGCTAGCTGCTTTTTCACATTGATACTCATTGTCTGCATGAACCACAATGTATCTGGCTATTCATCCACTGAAGAGCACCTTTAATGCGTCCATCTTTTGGCGATGCTGAATAAAGCGTCTATAAACATCCCCATGTACATTTCTGTGTCGGTCCATGTTTTCAGTTCTCCTGCTGGAACTAAGGAGAACAACTACTGAATCCCATTCATTTTTGCTTGTGCTGCTTTAGTTGGTGAAATAAGGTGTTTCTTTTGTCAAATCTGTGTCATATACTCCCCCAAATTGTCATTGCTCCCCACTTCTATCTCACAATAGGAAAAGCTCATCAATCAGATTAGATACTTTTGTAATCTATACTTTTAAAATAGTATCATCATGCTGCGACAAAGTATGTAATTTCTCAGATTCTGGCTAATAGAACTCTGGAGAATAGCGTTGGTCGTACTTAAAAATGAAGAATCAGAAACAGTTTAATATCTCCAGTTATGGGATCATCCTTCCAATATAGTGTGTCTATCACAGATTTGTGAATGGTTGACATCTAATCAATAAAGCACAATTGTAGTCACAAGAACCACAGCACTGCAGCCTGCTTCTTTCCCTGAGGGAGCCAGTTTTTGGTTGAATATACAAACACCTTTCTCCTTGACTATCTCAAAAGGAAGAACAAAAATCACATTTTGGAGGATAGAAAATATTGTACTTATAAACGATACAATACTTGGACAAATGGAGCGTAAAAATGACAATGTTTAGATGCTACTGGAAATTTTAGTGCTTCACGTGTTCAGGTTAAGTTTTTAATGCATTTTGATGTGACTTTTGTGAATGGTATGTATTCACTTTTATTTTTTAGCATTGGACATCTACTATTCCCATCATCAACCAGTTAAAATACTGTCCTTTCACCATTGTGCATACTTAGCAAGCTCACGAAAACAGTTCACTCTTTGTAAGTGATTTATTTATAAATTTTTCTATTTCACTTTACATGTATCTATCCTAGTAGTATGTGGTTGAAATTGAGTATCTTTGTAAAATATTATAGCATCAAGAAATTTTATTCTTCCATCTTTGTTTATTAACAATAATTTTATATTTGTGTTCTTTTGTGGTCTCATGTGAACTTTAGGCTTGCATTTCTATGTCTACAATAATTGTCACTGGCATTTTGTTAGATATGACATTAAACTTGAAGATTGTCTTGAGTGGTAAGAATATTTTAACCATATTAATAATTATTTTCTAATCTATTAATATATGCTATCTATGCTTTCAATTTCTTCCATTACTGTTTTGTACTTTTCTGAATATTTTTTATCTCCTCAACTAAGCTTTAATTCGTTATGTTAGCACCAAAATCAGAGACATGAAAAGTATTATCAAACTCAAAATTTTCTGTATAACAGAAAACATAAACCACAGAATAAAAGGCAGACTGTGGATTGGTAGAATATATTTACAAGTTACATATTTTAAAGATGTTAATTTTCTTAAAAAATTCTTACAATCTAAAAAATTTCCACAAATAGAATCCCCTTACACCTATTAAGATGACTATTTTTAAAAAGTATCACATATACCAGCTGTTGAGCAGAGTGTGGAAAAGTTGAAATCCTTGTGAATTGTTAGAGAATCCAAAATGGTGACCCACTATGAAAATATTGGGAGATTATTTTAAAATATAATACTGTATGGTTTAGCAACACCACATCTATGGATGTGTTCAAAGAATTGGTATTGATATCTCAAAATATATTAATACTCCTGTATTCCTTGCAGCATTATTTGTAGTAAAATATATATTGAAACAAAGTAAATTTCCTTTAGTAGGTCAGTGGATAAATATCTGGTGCCTACATGGAATGGAATAATATTTGGCCTTGGCAAGGGAAGAAATTCTGTGATATATGACAATAATGATGAACTTGGAAGAGAGACATTATACTAAGTGAAATAAACTAGCTTCATAAGGAACATTTTATTATACATCTTGGAAGTGTTGAATTTATTCAGTCAAAAATTGGAATAGTGACTGATGTGACAGGTAGAGGGAGAGATGAAGAGTTGCTAGCGAATATGCATACTTTGCTATTAATAAAGGTAACTTCTAGATAGCTGCTCTGTAACATGTGTTTACACTGAGCAATGTGTTGTCCACAAACAAGTATAAAGTTTTGAGAACTCAAATGTCTCCATCATAATATGTTTAAAGTATGAAAAAGACGTATTAATCAAAATTTGGTAAAATGAAACAAAAATATTATAGTAGTCTATTTCAAGTAGATAAAATGAAATATGTAATGCAGGTAATTAGAGCCTTTCATTCATCTTGAAAGGTCGAGTTAGTGTATGTCACTGAGACTACTGCAGGTCTCAGAACCCAAAATTCTTGAATGTAAAGAGGTGGCCTTGAAATGTCATTAGTGGTATAAATCATGAAAGTGGGTAAATTTCAAGAAACTATTTGGGTCTCCTATTAAGATCATATATGTCAAGTGTTCATGCATTCACTGGAGCTGCTCTGGAAATTCTGGTTTTCTTCTATATTATGAATCATTTTTGTATGTTACTGGCTGGGTATGGGCCAGCCTGTGTCTTTATTACTATAGGGTAGAGTTAGGCAGCCCAACAGAATTATACAGGGTTATATAGAAGAAAAGGATGAGATGGATGACAATAAACTGAAAAAAGCAATACAATGATTATGTAATCATTATTAAATATATTTAGGGAAAAATTGTTTTCAGTGTGATTTTCTTGAAAAAGTTTGAAAACAAATCAATTATAGCTAGGGGAAAATTAATTTGGGTGTGTACTAAATTGCAACCATATAAGTTTATTTGTACCTTTTATATGTACAGAATAATAACATTTAAATAATCATTGTATTACATATGTTTATGTAATGCAGAGGCATCATTCTATGTGTATTCAGAATAGTAATTGCCATAACACATTTTATTTCTATTTTTTATTTTTTAAACAACTAAGCATTTTGTTTTATCTTTCTTCATAATTTTATTGAGAAACAAATAGCAATGAGACAGTTTCAAACCAAATTGGTAGGACAGTTTCAATAATTAACACATTGCATACATTCTTCCTACTGGTTAATTGCTGTACAAGATGCGGACATGATATCCTATTTACAAACACTATTAGAACAAATCCTTCTATTCATTAAGAGAATGTAACTATATATCTATCCCAACCATTTTGAATACACAGATACAAAATGGACGTTCATCTGTATCCCGTCTTTTTGTTAAGTTTCATTATTTGAATATTGTAGGTGTGCAAACTCAGCAAAATATTCTAAAAGAGTCCAGTAGTCCATAATACTATTGGGTCTTCTGCTTCACTGGCAATGTCAGAAATTGTTGATTTGAGTCTTCTATAGCTCAACATAACAGCATGGCTTTACTTCTTATACTTCATTTTTATACTTTTCTGCTGGATGTTTAAGACCAAGGTAAAGCAGGACCTATGCAACAAGGGTTTTAGCTTTTGAGTCTGATAAAGTCAGTCAAATCCCCTCAGAATTTATCCTGAGATCCTGTACCTCAGATTGTTTGTCAGTGTCAGCCATGTGGATGTGTCATGGCCATTGCTTGGCCAATGTGCTCTCTGTGAAAGCCTGAGAGAATGTTTTCTCTCCATGTGGCTCTCCTGAAGCACACTTTACATCATCGATCACTTTCCTCTTTGGCCCCATACTCTCCTTGATCTGAAAATTTGGGACACTACTGAGTTACATGACATTACAGTACAAGTTCTCATATGTCCTGAGTCTTAATTGAGCTTGAAAGGCTAGGGCCAAAATGTTGGCTTTCCTTGCAGCACTCCTTTTTTTCTAATTTTGGTCTGCAAACTTAGGTTGTTAACCCTCCAGAAGACAAGCTTATTGTTATTACCACACAACCTAGGCTGTTAAGTTTAGCCTCACTATCTGTCTGAACAACCTTTATTTTTGTTTCTAAGATTTTTCTAGACCTTTCAAAAAATATTTTTAATCTGAAGTTGATTAGATCTATGGATATAGGAACTAGATTTATATGTACAATTTAGGCTGCATCTTTCTTTCATTTTAACACCCACAATGCTTTAGATTTTGATGAGTTTTGGGAAGGATTAAAATATATTACCAGGGATCCATCAAAAATTGAACAATATCATGTTTATGAACTACTTACAAAACTAATTTTAAAAGAGGATAGTGATTTTCTCTGGACAACTGTGTTGTATTTTGCTATGTAAGTATTTGTCTTGAAATTCAATGCAAGATTAATTTATGGGGCAGAAAATAATAAAAATATGTTCTGATTCTAATTCATATGGTGTCAAAAAATGAAACCTGAATCTATAAAGTTAAACTTGAAAGTATTTGTCCTGATTATTCAAGTAAAATATAGATTATATTGATTAAGATAATGAGACTAGTGCAGTAATTGAAGCATCTTGTTAATTCAATTAGTGTTTGATTGTTTGTTTGTTTTTGGTAGAACCAGGGATTGAACTCAGGCCCTTGTGCTTACCAGGCAAGCGTTTATTCTATTTAGCTACCTCCCCAGCACCTCCTAATTAGGTTTTTTAAGTTAGTGACTAAAAAAATTCACTTTAGATAGGCAACAATTCTACATTTTGTAAAGGTAAGCAAGACAATAAGAAACATATTACTAGTTTAGTTGTGGGAACTTAAAGTAAAATTTGTGTTTTGAAATTGTAATTTAGATCTTAACTTAAAAGGCTTCAATGCAAACCACTTTGCTTACAATATCATGCAAAGGATCCCCTAACTTCAATTATCCAAGCAATTGGAGGGAGGACCTTTCACGAGTGAGTAAGAGCTGCTTTGAGACTTAACATATAGAAAATTCTGTTACTATGTATCTTTATCATTCTATATTATCACTTTGAAATGTTAACTCACATTTGAAAATGTGGATACAAAAGAAGTATAAGAGAGCAATGTAGATATGATATAGGTGTAGATACAGATGAATAGATGAGAATTGACAGAGCTATATAGACATATGTCCCCCACTAGCTAAAGGATAGAGCATATAAGTTGGATATAAGAAAGAAAATTTTCCAGAGATTATTTAATTGTTATTTGAAAGTCATTCGAAACCTGTTGGTAAAAGTTTAGTTTAAGAAAATATATATTGCAGTGTCATTAATCAATTAATTAATGTGTTTGGTGCAGAGTCTCACTATGCAGCTCAGACTCGTAGTGATCCTCCTGTTTCAGCCTCCCCAGTGCTGGGATTACAGGCGTGCTCCACCATGCCCAGTCTTGGCGGCCAACTCAGCAGGCCCAGAGGTGGGGCCGGTGCAGCATTTGGTACTGGGAATGGAACCCTGGTCCCTGCACTTACCTAAGCAGGCTTTTAGTCTGCTTTGCTATCTCCTTGGCTCCATTAACATATTTTTGCCTTGGGTAAGCACACTGATTCACAATATTTGTACTGCAACCTAGTCTGTTAGGAAGATGAAAAATAATTTCTCATCAAACATAAAGTTTGAGCTTTGAGAATTTAAAATAGTCTTTAGGTGTCCAGATTATTTATTTGCAAATATCTCCTAGAGTTATATTTATCCATTTTTATGTAGGTCTTAGTTTGAAGTACTATGTTTATGCAGCTTTCTTCAACAATGATGATGAAAGATTATTCAATTAGAGATTTAGAGAACTTACTGTTTTATCTACCAATCAAATATATAAATGACTTTACTTCTTTGGATTCAACTCCTTGTAATAAGGCTATCATTTCATTTTGTTACTTATTTGTTGTACATGCACCTAAGCCTACTCATGGATAAGCACAACTACGCACCTGTGTTTGCAGTGAGAAATGCAGCCATAAAAGTCCTCTGTCAAAACACAAATTAAATGATGACAACATAAGCAGAACTTTTGAAAAGTTGTTCTACAGTCGCACAGAATTTCTGTGCGCTCAGCGATTTGCAAACTGTTTGTAAGCCAAAACCTCATTAACCATATATGTGCTATATACTCTTATTTCTAGGGGAAGGATTTCTTCCTTTTGTTTTTCTTTTCACTTGGCTATTATTTTTATGAACTTAGCATTTCTGTGAACATGTAATAGAAAATGTAATGTTTGTGGGTGGATATATTTTGGTAATTAATTTTGATGAAGTCTGATTTTTGTGTGTTTATTTTCTTGTATGATGGTCTTTCTCAGTGGGTACAGTTTAGTTGGCATACAGGCATAGAAACAAAATTTTTAGTCAATGTTGATAATATGAATAATAACAATCTAAAATAAGACTTACGTATTTGCTGACAATATGAATTTAAAATTCATGGTTATGTCTAGGAAAATGTTTTCAGTTCTTTTAGACTGAATCTTACCTTGTTTCATTTAAACAACCTGTCTAAACTGTAGTATAGCTAGCATTTTAATTCAAACTACATACCACAAAAGCCTGTATTGAAATTTAAATAAGCCTAGTACAGAGTTCCTCAGAAAATATTTAAAATAATTTTCTAAGTTGTTATATTGATTAAAAATTATAGGGCTGGCAAAATAGCTCAGTGAGATAACTACAAGGACTAAGTGCCTGCTTAGGCGTATGCAGGGACCAAGGTTCGAACCCCAACACTTCCTGCCACCGCTCGCTACCCCCCACAGCACTCCACCAAGACTCGTGTCTGTAATCTCAGCACTGAGGAGGCTGTAAACAGGAGGATCCCTGCAAGTCCAAGCTCCATAGTGAGACCCTGTGCCAAATACATTTTTTAAAAAATTATTTAAACTTGAATACTTTCAAAACTTAAGGCAAAAGCCTAACATTCTTTAGAAGTCACAGCTAAACATAGTTTAATTAAGAAGTTTACAGTGCATACTTGTTATGGGTATCCTATTTAAAGTTAGAGAAAAACGTTCATCTGCTATAATCTCTAATTAAAGATCAGGGAGAGGGCCTGGGAGATGACTCAATGGAATAAGTGCTTCCCTGGCAAGCACAAGGGCCTGAGTTCAATCCCCAGTTCTGAAAAAAAAAAAAATCAGGGAGAAAATATGTCTAGGGTAGTATAGAGCCAATCTTTAAAATGTTGACTTAATTTTCTTTGAATCTCACAAGTAGAAATTGTTATTAAGCATTTATTTGAAACAAAGAAAGAAAAACTCAAAGTAAAATTAATTGCTTAAAATGTAAATCTTTATAAGACCCATAAGTAAAATTTTAAAATAATGGTTTATAAATCACTTTATTTTGTTCTTATTTAATTTAAGCGGATGAAAATTCTGCCATAGTTTTTAGTTCAGATAAAACGCTTCTTGGCCTTCCTCAACACTAATAAGGTAGAAGGGAACATAACTATTTCACCTTTTTCAATTGGTCTTAAATTAAATTAATAGCACAATTATTAGTAAAGATTTTTAATTAAATTTTATTTATTTATTTCTTATTTTAGGGAAAGGCCTACAGGGTGTTCAGGGTTGCACTACTAGATTGGACTCATAGTGATCCGCCTGGTCACAGCCTTCCAAGAGCGGAGATTACAAGCGCGCGCCACCACGCCCAGTCTCCATTGCCATCTCTGTGTTCCAGAGGAAGGGCTGGAACGGCAGGCCCAGGGATCAAACTCCCAGCCCCTGCACCTGCTTGCAGGCTCTGTAATCTGCTGAGCTATTTGGCTAACCTTTCTAATTAAATTTTATAAACAGATTGATATGTAAACTTCATATTTTTCTAGCATCAGACAGCATACAATTTTCCTTTTTCTCAGTCGCTTCCTATTATGCTGAGTTGTGTTTTTTGTTTTTTTTAAAACTATATTCAAGTGATGCCAGGTAATTATTAATTAACATCTATTTTATGATAATATATTGATGACTGTCATCTGTAATTAAAGTATAGAGATGTGACCTTTAAGAATTTTGTGGACATATTAAAGCGCCGGTAAGCAGGTGCAGGGGTCAGGGGTTCAATCCCCGGCCTGCCATGCCAGCTCCACTCCAGAAGCCCAGTGAGATGGCAATTGAGACTGGGCGTGGTGGCACGCGCCTGTAATCCCAGCTCTTGGGAGGCTGTGAAAAGGAAAATCACTGTGAGTCCAACCTACTAGTGAGACCCTGAACACCCTGTAGACCCTTCTCTAAATTAAAAAAATTATAACGAAAAAATAAAAATTTTATGGAAAGTTTATTTTAAGCCATGCAACCTGATGTATGTTTTGCTAATTTCATACGTTAATGTTGAGATATAAATGCATACATTGATATATACACACACACACACACACACACACACACACACACATATATATATATATATATATAGTAAATCAGATAACAAAAGGAACCCAAATTTTGTAATGAAAGAGCAGTGTTTAATATAACTGATTAGATAAATTAAGTTTAAAATGACCGACTTACTAAGGAGATAACTCAGCAGCATAAACACCTGCCTGCCAAGTGCAAGGTCTTAAGTTTGATCCAGGGTACCAAAAAAGAAAAACAGAATCATTCAGTATTTACTTTTGTACCACCCTAAAGATAATACAGTTTGTTTTACTACTTATAGTTATGAAGGCAATTTTTTTCTTTTTTTAAATTTGACAATTTTGACAATTGCCAGTTCTGCTGATAACCCACTACTACTATGAACTGTTGGACCTTATTGTGTTATTATGCTGAATTTAAGTACCTACAATCTTTACACTGGCTTCAAGTATGAAAAGATCCTTTAAAGACTTCTCCAAATACTGCTTCTCTAACTGTAGTGGGACACCCATCTCTGAGAAAACAAAATGAAAAAAGGGGATATGTTGGGAGCCACGAAGCTAATCGATCAAATATGTGTAGGTGGGACTTGGTGCCGTCCCTAAAGCAAACAAGCTACCTCAATCCTGAGACAAAAACCCTGTCTGATTAAGGTTAGCTATCAGTTGCTAGGCAACCTAGTGTCATGTGTCACTAACTTTACAAAATTGTAAATAAAGGACTGATTTCAATTGAAAAAAATATATGTATACACAAGAGAGTTAAGACAGACCTACAGCTACTTTCACTCACTTCATTGAGAATAAAAGTTTGTACTAATGTTGTTTAGATAAGATATCATGTCTGCATCTTGTCCACTGAATAACTACTATGAAGACAACAATATGCAATGTATTACTTTATTGTAAATGTCCTACTAACGTGTTTTGAAACTGTTTCATTGCTATTTTATAATTTTTCTCATTAAAATGAATAAAAATTAATTTTATAAAATTTATTAATTTTCAAGAGAATAAAAAATAATAATATTAGAAATGATACTTGAAAAAGCTATTGATGAGAGTTCTAATGTGCAAACATATTTAGATTTCTTTACAAACAGCTAATATTATGCAATATCAATCACCTGTCTTTATTAAAAACATCCCAAGAAAGTACATACACTTTAATACTCTGATATTAAAATAAGCAGATACTTCAAGGATTTATCTAGAACAATAGCAAAATTAAATCATAGTCTTACAAGTAACTATCTACATTTGTACATTTTCCCTAAATGCAAAATAAATAAATATACATGAGAAATAAATATAGAGTATGTTAATAATTAATGTGTATATGTATGCCTCTAGTTATACTTTTAGATTTTCTTACATCAACAACAAATTCACATGCACTAGATCTCTTCAAATTCATTCAAAGAATTCAGTATACATTGTAAGCTATAGCTGAAGGTAACTCCTTTGGTTATCATATGTCCTCAAGTATAGATAATTTATTGATTAAAAATGTACGACTATATATTAAAATTATGCTTTGCACAAACTAACCTATAAAAAAGGAGTTTGCATCAGATTAAATGCTAGCTATTGAAACATAACTGCTGAAAATATGTTTCTATGTGTCTAAATCAGAATATCATTTTAACCACTTATTTTTCCATATTATGCCTAAGATGTTTGATATTCAGACAGATAGTGAGGTTAAACTCAACTGAATATGTTGTAGGGTAATAGTAATAAGCTTCTCTTCTGGAGGGTTAACAACCTAAGTTTGCAAACCAAAAATTAGAGAAAAACAAGAGTTACAGCAATAGTCAGCATTTTGGCCCTACCTTTTCAAGGTCAGTGAGGACACAGGACACAGGAGAATCTGTACTATAACATCATGTAACACGGTTGTGTCCCAAATTTTCTGAGCAAGGAGATTATGGGCCACAGAGGAAAGTGATCAATGATGTAGAGTGTGGAGAGAAAATAATCTCTCAGGCTTTCACAGAGAGCAAATTGGTCAAGCAATGGTCATGACTCATCCACATGGCTGACACTGACAAAGGATCTACAATCTGAGGTACAGGATCTCAGGATAAATACTGAGGGGATTTAACTAACCTTATCAGACTCAAAAGCTACAACTTTTGTTGCATAGGTCCTGCTTTATCTTGGTCTTAACCATCCAGCAGAAAAGTATGAAAACTATTTAAAAAAGTAAAACCATATTAATATGCTTAGCTGTAAAAGGCTCAAGTCAACAACTTCTGACATTGACAATCTTATGGAAAACTCACTACTGTGATGGACTCTGGGACTATATTGGCATATTTTGCTGAATTCATGCACCTACAATATTTAAAAAGAAATGGAATACCCTTCTCTGATAAAACTAAATAAAAATGGGATACAAATGAAGGACCATTTTGTATCTGTATATTCAAAACAATTAGGATAGATATATAGCTACGTTTTATTAATTCAATAAATACAAAAATTTGTTCTAATAGTGTTTGTGGACAGGATATCATGTCTACATTTCATACAATGAATAACCACTAAGACAACAATATGCAATGTATCAACTATTGAAACTGTCCTATTAATTAGTTTTGAAACTGTCTCATTGTTCTTTGTTTCGCAATAAAATTATTTTTTTTTAAAAAAAGACATTTAGGGAGACAGCCAAAAATATATGTTGATCCTGAGTTAAATATATGAAAAAAATCTTTAGAATGAATTCTACTAAAAATTGACCTATAAATAACATTATGTACCTGATACTTGAAGACATCAAAGGAACTTCAATATTGTTGTTTACTGTACTAAAAAATGGAGAAAATTTTGGAATCAAAATGTTAAATGTCATTGCATCAGATTAGATGCTGATTATGTTCTTAAGAATAAATAGGGGGCTCTTAGGAGAGAGCTTGGTGCTCTAAGTGCCTGTCTGAAACTTAGGACCCAGGTTCAATCACTGTTATAGTATGCTGTAATGGCCCCAAGCTAAGCCAGCCACAGAAACTGGGCATGGTAGCACAGGCCTGTAATCCCAACAGTGAGGAGGCTGAAACAGGAGGATCACTACAAGTCTGAGTGTGTAGAGAGATCCTGTACCAAATAAATAAAAAGATTAAAATATAATAAATAAATAAATAAATAAATGGATGCTCACTAATATTTGTATAATTATCAATCCAATTGTATAAGTGACTTACTAAAATTAGATTTAAATCTCTTAAAATGAGATTCAAGCTACTATGGAGTACATATCAGTTTTACCTACAGAAACCACTAACAAGTAACTCAGGTGGATTTGTTAATTTATCTGAAAATAAGCATGGTTTCCAGAATCATAGCTGTTACACTGGGTTCCTATTGTGACTGAAAATGTCAACGGAAAATGGTAGAGATAAATAGAGAATTACAACCAATTCTGTAACTATGAATAATAAATAATTTATGGGGAAAATGTCTATATTCTTTATTTTAAAATGAGTCAATAAAGGCTGAAACTTCTGAAGAGAATATGGGACCTCAAATTGCATGTTACTCTGCAGGCTCTATTTTTATCTTTGAGGTGTAGAAATATGCGAAATTTAAAAATGCCTTTAGTTATTTTGTGGAAATTGTAAATGCTACAATTTACTAGGTGCTATTCTTAGTTGAGAGATAAGTGGAGATTGGAAAGATATATTCTTTGCTCCACAAAAGCAAAAGTGAATGATTAAAGAGGTTTATTTCATATAATGTAACATGTATTATAACAGGAAAATAAAATGTTTTTAATCTTTGTGAATTTGATAAACACTTGAGGCTCTAAGAATGAGTACATGTTAGACAGGCCAAAAATTTTATCTAGTCAAAAAGTGAAAATGGTAAAGGTTAACTTTTATTCAATGATTTCTTTTTTTAAAAAAATGACTCAAAGTTTATTACATCAATAATTCTTTTGTTGTTGTTGTTGTTGTTGTTGTTGTGGTACCAGAGATTGAACTCAGGACCCTGTGCTTGCTAGGCAAGCACTTGTTCTACTGAGCTATCTCCCCAGGCTCATTCAATGATTTCTTGTGGACCACATGCTTCTAAACTATACATAGACTATTCAGTAAATCCACCCAACAGCTTTATGTGTTTTGTGAGTATTAATGATACTTGTCAGATTGACTGGATTAACATTCGGAGATGTAGCTCAATGGTGCTGTGCCTGCCTGGCAAGTATGTGGTCCTGAATTTGATTTCTGGTACCCAAAATAAGCCCTCAAATTGACTAGATTAAGAAATATTTAGCAGATTAGTAAAGCCCATTTATAGATGGGTTTGTGGAGATGTTTATAGACACAACTGGCAGGTAATCCAGAAAATGGGGGCGGGGGAGTGCCCACTGTGGACGTGAGTAGTGCTTTTCTGTAGGCCTGTAGTCCAAATAGATTCAATCAGGGAGACAGGGACACAGCCTGCTTAGCTCATTGAGCTTGAGCAATTGTCCTTTGCTGTTATCATAACCAATAGGTATCACAGTCAAGTTTCTTCACCACCATAATTTAGACTCTGACCAGCAAATCTCCAAGAAGTTAGCAGATTTTTTATCTCAGGCTGACACTAAGTCTTTATCTCTTTTTTAAATTCAGTATCCAGCTTCTTGAACTTAAGAAATAAGGATACTCTGGTTCTGCAGTTTGCAGAAGGCTGCTATAGATTGGGCCCACTCTGATCCTATAAATCTATCGATGCTGTTACAGCAGAGAACTCTGATCCACAAGAATTCTGTTATTACGCCTTCTTGCCATGTGGGAGATCACTTAGAACATTCGGCAACTTGCACATGTCACCGTGCTAGTGGCAGTGCAGAGACAGTGAGATCCAGGCAGCTGCAGCTCAGAACCACTACTAGGCACTTTCCCCAAAACTTCTGACACGAGAACCTCATTTAGTTGCTTACATTCTGATGTCAAAGTAACATAGATGCTCAAGTAGAGTGTATGCTTA
>NW_004524719.1:6517568-6518437 GCF_000260255.1 Octodon degus | reverse complement strand
GAGCCTACTCATGAGGCAAATGTTTTTCATAGAAATGTAATTAATCTGAAGAAAATAATTTGTATTTAATTCTCATCCTTACATTTAGACTAGCATTTTAATAAGAAAGTTTGAGAATGTTACAGAGGTGCTGTTAGGCAAAAGGTGCATATTTGAGTGTTGCATCTGTGTATAGAGTTGAAAAAAGAGAAAGCAGAAGAAGAGCGATGTAACAAAAGTGAATAAAATTTAATTACCCAAGCAAATAGAATTTATATTTATATATCTTGGTTTTTCTATTAAGTTGAATTTTAACACTATGTTTTAGTCATTTGAAAATGGACAAACTGTACTGTCATAACGTATAATGGGACTTTATCCAACATGACAATATTATAGATACTTTCTAGTATTTGTCCTGTCACGTAAACAAAAACAAAGGAAGTAAATTACTGCATGTCCTGTCTTGTGCATTATGAACAAGACATAGTAATCATGTACTGTGGCTTATGTCCTTCACCTCTTCTGAGGATCTATATCTAACTAAAGCTAAAAATGTGTAAGTAAGAAAAAACTACAAACAATAATTTGATACTCATGAAGCTATCTGTCTATAATTTCATTTGATGCAGAAAATACTACTCTGTTGTATTAGCCAGCTTTCTTGCTGATGAGCCACAATTCGAAACACCCACAACTGGAAGGAGAAACTTCAGTAGGTTCATATATGGCTTTAGGGTTCCAGTCCATGGTCAGCTGGCTTTGAGGCAGGAGCACCATAGCAGGAGGGTGAGCATGAACAAAGATCTTACTTTGATCAGGGAATGGCATGGAATCTGTTGTAGTGTCTAAGGTGATGCTTCCATGATCCACCCAGACACACACAGAAG
>NW_004524719.1:6506225-6516893 GCF_000260255.1 Octodon degus | reverse complement strand
ACACCGTTCCTCTACGGTCCAGCAGCACCTCAGGACTACTCGTTCTTCTCTGTCCCTGTTTTATATCTAAAGGATCCTCCCAGAGTCTCGCGCATTCAGAGCTGGGCTTTGGGCAGGTGATTGGATGACCAGCGTGCCAATCAGCAGTGCATTCCCCAATGGGTGCATTCACATCTAAACGTGCTGACGGAAGGTGAAGCATTTCTAGCACAGAGAGTGGGAGTGTCCATCTTCGTGCGAGGTGCATACTTTCCCCCCTACTTCCTGGTTTCCATGGGCACAGTTGCTGTCCTCCACCATGCTATTTCTATCTGTGAACTTAGAAATGAACCCAGGGGAACTGTGAGCCAAAATAAACCTCTATTCCTCCAATGTGGATTTTGCCTTTGAAATAGCAAAGCGAATGATAAGCCACACATTGATTAACTTTTCCCTATTCCTTCCTTCCTTCCTTCCTTCCACCTTTTGCCTCTAGTCTCTTGTAACCATTGTTTCAAATTCAGAAAATTCAGCTTCTCAAATTTCATATATGCTGAGATGATGTGTCTCAATTTTCTGTGTCTTGATTATGTTATTTACAGTAATGATCTCGTCTTCCATCTATGGAAGGAAAATGACAAGATTTCATTTTTATTATGGATGAGCTGTATTATTTTGTATGGTTGTTCATAATGACGAGAAAAACATATATAAAGTCCAATTCTAAAAGCCAAACATATTATTTGTTGAAACTCTACTTTCGATTTGATTTGAAACTGTCTCATTGCTATATGTTTATCAATAAAACTTTGAAAAGAAAAAAAAATAAAAAATAAAAGCCAAACAATATCAATAAAATTTCACAAAAAGAAAACACAGAATTTTTACATGTCTAGGAAAGAATTACGCTATCACTCCTGATGCTGGCTTGTGCACGGGTGCGCATGCACACACACACACACACACACACACTCATAAATAAAATATATGGCTTACATTGTGTCTCAATTAGTTGTTAGTGATGTAATAAATGGTGATGTTTATGAAGAAAGATTATTTAGGTGTAAAAGTTAATTACAACTACTTACTGAATAATGGACTCATTATTCTTCATTTATATATACAAACCTGCACTTTTCACTGAGTTATTCGCTTGTGTATCTCCATTTTTATACCAATGACATAACTATCACTAGGTACCTCAAGTAATCATTGTTAAATTATATATTTTAACCACATTATTATTTGGGGCAGAAGTTTGCAAAATTTTGATGTATTCTTATTTTAGAGATAAGACCAAGGCATTCACACAGTTTTCTAATCTGGGTTAGCTAAATGAGGCAGATTAATCTAAGATGGATAAACCCATTTAACTCATCTGTCAGGATTCACACCTACAAAACTGAGTAACTGGGACATCTGGAAATTCTTTAATGGGCCTTTTATTATTCAGCAGATCTGCCTGAACAGGTTCACATGATAGAAAGAAAGATTTCATCAACAAGCAAGAATGTGAGCCATTCTACAGTTACAATAAATTCTCTGCTTGACTTACCTTAGCTTTCATTTAGTGAGGATGGCAGACAACATGGCCAACTTCAGAATCAAAATAAATGTCAGTTACTCAAAAGTATACATAAAGAAGGAGGTGCTGTATTATATGTGTAATTTGATGTTTAGGAGGGTATATTTCTAGAAGAAAAATATGAAGGTGAATATTTTATAGTTGTTGACATAAGCCAAAAAGATTATTAAACTAAAATATTTTGTTATTAAATGTGTTCCAAAACATTCTCTGATCTTGTTATAAATATTTTTCTTAAATTGAACTGCTGAATTATTTAAATTTTTAAAAATGCACTTTCGTTATATATTAAAAAATGGAGATTATGGAGAACATGTCATATTTCAAAATTTTATATTTAACTTAGAAAGATGCTTGGGAAAATGTCTTTATTTCATTGGGTGCAAATTTAAAGGCCTAATGATAGAAGAGAGAGAATAGAGATAATTGATTAGTCAGGATTCAAAGTTTTGGCCGGGGAGATGGCTCAGTGGAATAAGTGCTTCCCTGGCAAGAGCAAGGGCCTGAGTTCCGCAAAAAAAAAAAAAAAGTTTCTCAGCCGTCTTGCCCCAAATACTTTCCCTCTTGGTTTTGCAGGAACCCTGCCCCAAAACTCTCTCACATAGCCAAACCTGAAACTGCAGAACAGCTCCACCTGACTTTGATCTGGGCAAGCAACCACGAAACTTTTTTTGTTAGCATTAAAAGTCTCCCCGCATACCAGGTAGCCTGCCAAGATTAGCTCTCCCTCAGCTGTTCCAACCCGCTATCACCTTCCCTAAAAGATCTTATAAAGTCTTCTGTCCCCCCCTTTATTCACTGCTGTCTTGGTCTGCTAGACAGCCAGCAAACTTGTTGCCCCCCAGAAATCTTCTACTCACATCAGAATGCCTAGTCTGGTCAATTGAGTGGGTTTATACCTAACATTTGGTGCCAAAAACCCAGGAGGGATGCCAAGGCATCTGCCAGTCCCTCCCAACCAGGCCCTTGCCCTGGTCTGCCACCAGCCCTCCTGAGCAGACCACTAGCCTCTGACCTCCCCTGCTGACCTAAACACCTAAAACTGTGAGTACTCCCCCATCACTCTTTCAACTCATGTTAAAGTTCAAACCTCTTTCACTGTCCAGCTTGTTGGGAAAATAAAACACAGAGGGCCATTTCCCCCGGGGACTAACTGATTCCTTCTTTCAGTTTAGCAATGATGAATGTCTCCCAGGTTCCCTTCCCAACTTTAGCCCAGACAAGAGCACTTTCTGTACTCTCAGTTTCTCTTTCCTTCTCTACACATCTTGAAGATAAATGCTGTTCCCGGGTGACTTGCTCGCCTCTGCTTGCAACCCTCTTCTCTGCGACTCCTTCAACTCCTACCTGGATTGGATAGCCTCTGAATTATTTCAGGGTTCCTTCCAGGATTTCTCCAACACTGATATCCTCTTCTGCTCTTTTGTTTTGTATTCCACCCTGATTTCTCCGTGAGGATGACTGTCTCTTCTCAGGATGACTGGTCTCCTGGCTCTATGTCTCTCAGCAAGCCCTGGCCCCACTCTACCAAGTCCTGTTGACGTGCCGAGCCGCTCATTTCCCCTACTCAGCCTCCTCTCTGACCAGCGATGCCTGCTCAGAGGGCTTTGGCCCTATGTCTCTTTTGGGGACTCTCGCAACAAGATCATCCTCTTCAGTCTCCTCTCACGTCCCCTCCCTCACATGTTTTCTCACCATTGTGGGCAATTCTGCAATAATCTCTCAGAAATATGCTTCTGTCCTAGACTGTCTTAAATCTTTCCTTAGAGGCCCGTTAGGCTTCTCTGACCTCAATCAAAGGCCTAATTTTTCTCTTCCAAACAGCCTGGCCACAATGCAGGTTGAACAAGGAGACTATCTGGGCCCCTTCAGGAACTGTTAATTATGATACCTTCATTAATTTAGATAGCTTTTGTTGCCAAAATGGGAAATAGTCTGAGACCCCTTATCTGGCTTTCTTCTCCCTGTGCAGTCACCAGGAACTCTGCCTATCTTACAGCCTCCAACAGATCCTCTTAGTCAAAGCCCCTGCAGAGCCCCTGCCCATCTTGTGACTCAGATGGGCAGCATGTGAGGCTCCTGGGGGCCAGGCCCCCCAGTCCTGAGCCCCCTGCCTGCCTACTGAGCTTCTCTCCTCTGGAATCTGCCTATTTGCTGCTGCCAGCCTTCATCCAACACTGCTCCAGGTAGGCTGAGTCCCACCAAGATTCCCAGTCCCAGAATGAGGGAAAGCTGTCTCCACGGTCCTGAGCAGTGGGTTCCTATGCTTGTGTCCTGCTAGGGACAAGTGGCTCCCTCTCCCAGTTCTAAAACTATAGGCCTATGTCCAGATTTTTCTCTATCTGGGGGACAGAAGAGACTGTGTTCAAGTTCCTTGCTAGATGCTCTGAGTCAACACAGCCACACCTGTCCTGAGGACCCCCTCTAAAGTCTTAAAGCCCGACTCAGCTCAAATTTTGTCACCATGAAAAATATTCATTCTCAATCCCTGAAACATTTTAACCCCTTAAAACTAGCAGGTTAAAAATCTCTTAAATGTTTGCTCTAAAGAGATGCCCCTCTCCCATCCCCACAACCCACCCAGCGCTCACACTCTCTCTGTCTCTCTCTGTCTCTGTCTGTCTGTCTGTCTGTCTTTCTGTCTGTCTCTCTGTCTCTCTCTCTCTCCCTCCCTCTCTGTCAGATCTCTACACCCAACCTGTCAGAGCCACCACTGGAGCCACTGCCAATGCTGCAGACACTGCCCACTGCTGTCACTACAGGTCCCCACCCCCAGTGCCTCCGCCACTGGCCTCTACTGACCACCATCAGAGCGTAAAGCTTCAGCAGCTGCTTCACCTTCTGACCTCTCAACTTTCAGGAGGTAAAGTGATCCTTCACTCTCTCTTTGTTCCCTCTTCCCTCACCTTGCCTTTCCTCATCGCTCCCTTCCTGTTACAAAAAAACCAGTAACACCTTTTCCCCCAACAGCACATGCCCCTCCCTGTGCTATGAAGCTGACAGCAGGACAGCAGCGCATCCATCCTTCCCTCTCCAGGTGAGCCTGCTGCTTGCGCTCATTCCCCCTGCCTCTCAGCCACTTCGCAGACAGTCTCCTGTTGCAGCCACAACAGAGAGACACTAAATCAGAGCTTCGCACTCCTCCCTTTACAGCCTTCTCACCAGCCTGCAAGTCCAGGTCCAGGTCGTGAGCACTGTCAGCGCTCCTCTATTGTGATGTGCCTAATCCTCGTACTCTGCTCAGTTTGCTTGCTGCTACTTGAACTTGATAACTATAAATAAGAGGCTTTTACATTTTCCAAATTCTTCTTATAAGAGATCTCTGCTAATTGACCTACTAAAGTTCTGACTAGTCTCTTGTAACTACAAACTTAATGTACCATTAAACAAAAATCATTAAAATGGGGAGAGATTGTTGGACAGGACTTATGAGTGGTGAATAGAGGGTTGCCAACCTGTGTTTATCAGTAGAGAGCCCCCAATAATCTCCCTAAAAGAGACCCCCTAATAATTTGGTGAAAGCAAAAAAAAAATGAAAATAAGGTTTTCTCGCAAAAGTTTCTACATTAAACATATGCATGCCTTTCTCTTATGCTCCAGATACTTATAAGAGGTTCATGTCAAGCCAAAACGAGGTCACGGGTTAACTGATGATTTTCTCATCATCTGGTATGACTGTGAAGGGACACTATTACACATGACTGCCGATATCAAATGTTCTTTGTAAAAGTTTACTGTCTGTTAACATTCTACAAGAACTTAGCTGCTAAAATGTCTATGGTTGATAAGAAATAACTGTTCTCTGGTCACACTTTATATTTCAAGGTGTTTCATAACCAAGTATATTGCTCGCCTACAAAAACAACTGTTATTAATTTCTATTTTATATCCTGATCTGCTCATGAGATTTGTGCCAAGCCAAACAGACGAATACTGGCCCTCAAAACTCACAAAAAATCTTACTTAACCTGACTTTCCATGTTTTCCATAATAGAGACCAAAATTAACTATATATAAGTGCCAGTTTTTGGCTGTGCCGCTCAGACTCCCATTAAAGTAGGACCTTAACAAGGTAATGCTGAGCCTAAACAATGCTGCCACGTGAGCTCTTCCTGCATGGGTGGCAAAGAAGGACAGTGGGCACGAGCCTGTCCCAACTTTCAGACTTGGTTCCATCTACAAGCTCAAGGGTCACTGGAAATACGACTGGCCTGTCCTCCAGAGAGCAGGTAGGTCATAAAAATTCCCCGCCTTCACAGGAAAACTTGCTACATCCAGATCCATCAACTCTAGATCTGCTTGGTCTTGCCTCTGAAGAGGAACAACAGAGCTGGGGGTCCATGGCCCACGTCAAGATAGCTTTGTCAGAGTTCCAAGTCTCACTGGACTTCTGAGGTAAAAACTCTTTTCTTGCTGATGTGGATACAATATACAGTGTTCTTCCTGAGTTCTAAAGTTTTTACATTAGATCTATATTCCCCATAATAGGTGTTGATGGCTGACCTACATGATGCCTTTAGACAGGCCCATTCCCTGCTGACTCCACTGTTCTTCACTCACAATTTCCTTATAAATCCACCCTACTCCATACCTCTCATGATGAGAGATCTCATTCAAAGCTCCATGTCTTGCTCACTTGTCTTCCCACAGTGCTCTTCCTATAAACCTAACCTCAATGTACAGCCAGCTCCTCCCACTCCCTTCCCTTGTCGACCACATACTCTGAGAATCATACACTTCCATTCCCACTCATGCCACACATGCTCTTCCTACTCTGACGTATGTCAGAGATTCCACAGCCCTTCCCTGCATTCCCCAATACCCAATAGCCCCCAAACATTAGAAGGTACCCAAGCACATCATTCACCATCTCCTTACGCCTCCCCTTCAACATGCTCATGATAAAATGACACATTCAGATCATAGACTCGCTTCTTGCTTCTACCCAGATCACCAACCTCACCAAGTGCTGCCTGTACATGTCCATTGCAAAGCCTGATCTCACTGCCATCCCGGCCGTACTCAACAACACACAGACCTGTCCTCTTCCCAAAAAGCCTTTAGCATTGGTATTTCCCTTTTAATACTCCCATCTTCCCACAACCTCACATGTTCAACACACCTCCAGACAAACAACACAAAATAGATACACAGCTATTTCTGTGTGATATCTTGACACTTAAAACCCCATCTTCCTTTGACTCACTCCCCTTCTAGGGCCCTTCACAGGGCTTGCTATTATGTTCACATCACTGGAACATTTCCCTCATCTGCAATACTGTCACCAGATTTTTAACCCAACGTTTTCACCGAATGCTTCCCTCAGATTACTCCTACCAGGCCTTGCTTCAATGAGAACCTTTCAGTGAAGACAACTCCTTGCCCTGATATCCAGACTCCTGGATGCCCCCACTCAGCAGGAAGTATCCAGATGATTTCTTTGCCCTTTTTCTATCAAATAGAGTCTGGGCTTCAAAGTTTTCCAGGCACCTGGCCCCAAACACTCTCCCTCTTGGTTTCTCAGGAACCCTGCCCCCAAACTCTCTCCCCCTTGGTCCCACAGAGCCAAACCTGAAACTACAACACAGGCCCACCTGACTTTGACCTGGGTAAGCAACCATGAAACTTTCCTTTGTTAACATTAGAGGTCCTCCACAGACCAGGTAACCTTGCCAAGATTGGCTCTCCCTCAGTTGTTCCAGCCAGCGATCACCTGCTTAAAAGATCCAAAAAAGTCTCCTGTTCCCCCCCTTTATTCACAGCTGTCTTATTCCACTAGACAGCCATCCTGCTTGATGTCCCCAGTAAATCTACTTGGTTAAGAATGCGTGGCCTGGTCAATTGAGTGGGGTCATACCTAAGAATCATAAGCTTAAAAGTAAAGTCGTTATAATACTGTAAATGCAGAGACATAAAGGAAGATGAGAGAAAACTGTAAAGAAAAATTTTTTGTAAGTTTAAAGCTTTTTTGGAGGTAGAATGACAGTACTTTCATATTAATTATTTGGAATAAATAACATATTAGTCATCAAAAGCTCCTCCTAAAAGTTAATATTACTTTTTTTCAAAATAAAACATGTAAAACTTTGGAACTTTGGAAAAAATATAGAATATTTTTGAGAATATTGACCTTGTATGAGCAAATAGTAGCTGTGTTTGTAATATAAAAAATGTAAACAATTAATTTAGAAATCAGTTTGAAGGATATATTATGTATATAACTGAAGAATAATGGATTTATTATTCAATAAATAATAGTTTACTTTTACATTTAAAGCTCTTATTGATGAAGTCATATGCTTCATTTTTTAAAAAGTATTTCGTCCAGGGTCTGTCTCCCTTCCCAGCTTGGACTCATAGTGAGCCTCCTGTGTTCAGCCTTCCCAGCACTGGAATTACAGGCGAGCACCATGACACCTCCTCTCATATGCTTCATATTAAGGAAAATAAGTATTTGGAATACTTACATGTGCCATAAGTCCGAGAGACTATCCCTCTGGTTTCTGTTTCACTTTAATGAGTTGACATTTCTTCTGTATTATTATGTTTAGTTTTCTGCATTATGCTAACTTTACACAGCCATTAAATTATAAGAAGGGAAAGAAAGCTGTATCATTAATATCCCAAAGTGTTGAGTTTTCAGACTTCCAAAAATATTCAAGTAGCAAACCTGCAGAATTTTAATTAATCATCCAATCATGAAGGCAACAAATTATGCCCTTGAGTGAGGTAGATCCAATCATAAAGCATCTAAGTGGCATCCTATATTCAATAAGTAATGTTTCCCCCCAGATGTCATACACATATAGAGATTACTGGGTAACAGTGATCATTTTTTAACTGTAAACTTAATAAAATAATGGCCTTTGCCTGAGAAATTACTTTTATTTGCCTGCATCTAATTTGGATGGAGGCTTTCATTTACATTTCATTTTCTATGAAAGATGTGTATTACAAGATCTTTCTATATAAATAAATTATTAATGATGTCTATATGGGGCAGAAGAAAATACTTAGACTTAAATACTCTTCCCAGAGTCACTTTATTCATTGTTTCTGTAAGGGAGTGATTCAGATTTAATATACACTACTATTCTTCTACCAAGAGACACTTTCAGAATATTTAACAAACACAAACAAAAAATGAATTTTCAAATTCTTTATTGTTATAAGGCATGAGAGATTAATTTTTCTGGTGAATTCTCAGACTCAGTGTAGTACAAAGAGCAGAAGAGAGCTTACAAAGAAAGGAGTAAGCTAAAGGAATTATTAGCAAATCTGTTAAGTAACATGATTTAGAGAACATTGAAATACATAGATGTGACAGAATGAGCAAGATGATTTTTAAAACACAAATTTTCTTTCCCAGGGAAAATACTGATGGCTTATACTGGTACCTTAACCTAAAAATGTACATACAGTTTATTTATTCTGTGAGAAAAAAGAGCTATAGCTAAATACATTGTAGAAATCCTGATAAATGTTAGCCAGTGTCTAAATCTTAGATTTTAATATGTACATATGATAGTCAAATTTATAAGAATTTGTAAGATAAATGAATCTGATGATGACAAGATAAAAGAGGAGTGAAGGGAAGGAGTAAAATGACAGAGATGTGTCATCTACATGTACCAATTTTTTTTTTTTCCGCTGTATTGGGGATTGAACTCAGGACCCTGTGCTTGCCAGGCAAGCGCTTATTCTACTAAGCTATCTCCCCAGGCCCAATATGCTGATTCCTTACAGTGAATATAATCATTATTTACCAAAAACATGTTCTAGTAAAAGGAAAACAAAAAGTTTAAAAAAAGTGTAAGCCAATAATTTCTTTATAATTACCTTCTCTTTTGAACATGATCACATAAAGCAGTAAATGAAAATAAATGTTATGCTCCATGTATGTCTTTTGAAGAAGTGCTTGAAATGGCACGCATTGATTCAACCAAACACTCTTCTAGTGCATGAAAGATTACCGCTTCCAAAAGCTCCTTGTATTTACATCTTTCTTGTCATACTTCCTTCTTTTGGTAAAAAGAGAAAGGCTATAAACAAACCATGTATGGAATATCAGATACCATCCAAGGGATAACTCTTGCAAAGTGTTTATTTTGTAGCAGCTTATCTATAGTAATTAGCATCTGATCAGCAAGTAAGGTTTTTCTTTTTCCTGAATTCTATCAGGCTACTGTCTCAGTTATTTTTCTCGCATTGCTGGGACAACATACCCGACATTCACCATTAAGGAAGGAAATGTCTGTTTAGCTCACAGTGAGTGGAGGTTTCAGACCACACTAACTGGCTCCAAGGCAGAGTGGCACATGGCACAGAGCAACCATCCATGTGGCATCAAAGAGCAAAAAGCACACGGATGAGCAGAGGCTCTGGCAACTAGCTAGCCTCTCTCCACTCCTTACATTGTAATGCAGATTGCCTGCCTCAGATTACCTGCATTACCCACCCGCAGCCACAGTAATCAATCTCAAATTCCAGAAGCAGCCCCCATGACTACATGAGCTTTGGGGGGAACAACTAGACACAAGCCATGACAGCTATGTTAGGGTATCAACCATCTCCTGATCAGAGCTCTTCAGAATGACATTCAATGTAATATAGTCCTAGAATCATCATTTAAAACGTCCCATTTACAAACTATGTAAACTTTTAACTGAAAAGAAACAGAAGTAAACGTAAATCTAATTTATCATAATGCTTGTTTGAATAAATCATATTGAAATTGAGTCATTCCTCCTAATGAAATTCAACAAATATCGCGACTGGTTAAGATGGTAGCAACAGTATTCTAGGACTCCAGGGAATAGAGAGGGCCAACAAGGCTTTAATCAGATTACTTAACAATCTCGTAAAAAGGATGAGGCAGACTCACAAGCAGAACTAAACGAAGACAGAATGTGGTCATTGTTTCTGACTGACTTGAGATAAAGTTAGCTAAAGATTCTTGGGATATTATATTCAGATTTTCTGCTTGCTTAATTGAACTGCTTTAATAGAATTATCAAATGAAGTGGATCAAACAACAGAATATTATGTCTCAGGGTTCTGAAGACTAGAGATCTGAAATCAACGGGCTGGTTTATTTGTTTCTG
>NW_004524719.1:6501586-6506023 GCF_000260255.1 Octodon degus | reverse complement strand
GAGAGTAAGTGAGAGAGAGAGAGAGAGAGAGAGAGAGAGAGAGAGAGAGAGAGAGTTTTGTAGCTTATTGATAGCTTTATCCTTACTGTGTCTTCTGGTGGCAAATGGCAAATGACAAAGGTAGAGAGAGAGAGAAGGAGAAGAGAGAGAGAGAGAGAGACAGAGACAGACAGAGACAGACAGAGACAGACAGAGAGGCAGAGAGACAGAGAGACACAGAGAGACAGAGATCAGAAGGGAGGAACAGCAGAGAGTGGACCTCTTTCCTTCGCTTATACCACGTGCAGCTGCCTGCCCAGGCAGAGGTGGGGGTAGCACTCACACCCGCAATCCCAGCATCGGATCATGAATCAATTAAAAACTCCAGAAGCCCACCATGACTGCATGAGGCCTGGGGGGCCATCTAAGCACAAACCACAACAGGGACGCAAAGGTCCTTGTAGCTCTATGGCTAAGGAGAAATGGAGCAATTCTTCTCAGCATAGAGACATTCAGTTTGTTTGATACGTGATGATCTCATAAAACCTTGGTCAGATTTCACTATTGAAGGGAAGCGTTTAAAGTACCAATGAAATGTGACGCTCAGTCAGGAGTTTTAAGTACCTTATTATACACTGAACTTGTTCTTACCATTGAATGACAGCATGTAAGCAATCTGGCTGAAGAGCACAACGATGGGCATTTAAGATGAATATGTGTGTAAAGAAAAACTGAGACATGTTCAACTGAATATATTTTCTTGGCCTAGAACATATTTTATTTTATTTCATTTCATTTTATTTTGTTGCAAGGAGTGTTGTCAGGAATCGAACTCACAACCTCATACTTGTCAGGCAAGCACTGTGCAGCTGAGCTGTGTCACTGGCCATAGAACATTTTTAAGAGTCAGGCTGCTTTCCAGATGGTTCAAGATTCCCCACCTTACCATGTGTACAAGTCATATTTATAACCACAGAAAAGGAAATGATACAGAAACAACTTGATTGGATGTAGTTGCTATTAATCTTCTATGTTCAGTCTTTACTCTTTTCAGCCTCTGATTGGCTACATGTTCACGTCCTCTGATTGGCTGAGCTCTCCTTGCTTGATAACAGGGGTGTGCACTTCAGGAAGGTCATGACTTGTTCACTCATCAGGTTATACTTCACTATATACGTGGGTTGCTTTGGGGCCGTCTCTATCACACAGCCCTGGAGGAGAGTTTAGGCCATGCTTACTTCATTTCACCATGTCATCAGTACCAAGGAAAATGACTGAATGAATGAAATCATTTTGGATGTGTCAGAGAGAATGTAAATAAAGGATTAGTATAATGAGGCTGAAAACTGTGTCAGTGAAACACTTTGGGAGTTTTAGTACCATAAAATTAAATTTTCCTTTTTTTTTTCTTCTTCCCAAAACTTTTGGGCTTTCATGTCCACCCAACCCAAATGATTTTGAAACAATGTTACCTACAAATAGGATCAAGTCAATGTGAATATCGCCGCATTGACTTTCTACACATTCTCAGAAAAAGGTCAATATTCTTATTTAAAAGTATGTAATTAGACTTTTAGACCAAGTGATGTATATATTGAATGTTACATAGCTTTACAAAGATTGTATAATTTTATTTTATGACTCTTTGTACACTTAGATAATTATTTACTTTGTCCTACTTATGTTAAAAAGAGTGAGACTCAGAAAGGCAATTGAAGTTGTAAATATGGAAAACGATTTCTTAAGCGGCCTCAAAGCTGTTAGTGAAGCATAATTGACAGCCTTTGTAAAGTATCAGCTTTTGTCTATAGTAAATATCATTTACAAAGCAGAAAAGGGTGATTATAGTCAGATCACTGAGAGGCTAATGAAAAGAGCCATCGGCACAGATGTAGGTTGTTCATTTTTGCAAAAGATCAAAGAAATGACAAGTTTTGATGATATTTTCCATGCCCTGAAACTCATCATGAGTATGAGCAATCATGCTGTGAGACACAGAGCAATCTTATCATTTTGATATCATGATCTGTGTTTGACTCACATTTTGAAAGGCTTTGAGTCCTTCATTTCTTGAAAGGTAAAGTTTATTTTAACATTGGGTTGTAAGAAACATTAGGCATAAAAGGCCCTAATGAAACATAACCAAAGCGTGAATGGAGCTTAGCAGGGATGATAAACCAGGGATCATGCTGCCAACCTAAATTGCAACAGCAGAATAAATAGAGGTGGTGTGCTGCTGAGATTAACAGTCTATAAATTTGCTTTGGAAATGATGGCCTCTAATAACTATTAAAGAAGTTATCTGAAGTTTCATGTTATTTGTACTCTACTTAATAATACTGTCGAATTTAAAACATTGCCAATGGCTAAACAAGAGAGAATGGAAAAGAAAATTATGCTTCTGCAGCATCTTCTGGTAAATGACTGCTATTGCTTAATCAAATAAAATTGAATCATACGGGAAAATAGAAGAAAACAGAATTATCTAAGGAAACTCAGAAGAGCATTTAAAGAAAGCTAGGAATGAAAGAAAGAGGTGCTATTATGTTTCATATGAATATTTTGAGAAAATTAAGGTTCCAAAATTTTCAGTAGCCATTTTGGAAAGGGGATATCAACTTACAATATACCTACCAGAGAAATTGTTTTCACTGAATTATTCTTACCCACAGTTCTTGTGACTTTTGCTTAGATCCAAAAATAAAACAATGTTTCCTCTGACTCTAAGAATAAACTAAACCATAATTCAGAAAGCTAAGGCACAATCATTCTGATAAGTAGAGCAAACAACATATTTAAAACATACTGTGGAGGGCTTACATCAGAATATCTCCCCCTAGTCGCGTGTACGGACAGTTGGGGCTTTTAGAAAGTGATTGGATCATAGGTGAGTGCGGCCCATCAGGGGCTGATCCACTGATGAGTTCATTATTGAACGTGATGTTGGAAACATGGTCAAAAGAAGTGGGTCTCGGGGGAAAGGCCTGAATGGGCCGACCTCCTCCCTCGTTTGTTTTGTTTCTCAAGTAATGTATAGCTTGGGGTTCTTATGTAAAACAATTTTTGCTATACTTAAACCCATGTGTCAGGCATGCTTCAGTTAACATAGCAATACCAGGGTACATCTATTTCCTACAAATAGTTCACATGCCTCTTTCTTTCCAGTTGGATAGCATTCCATTATATATAAATACCGCATGTTCTTTATCCGCTTAGCTGTTAATAGTCTGCTTCCAAGATTCAGTTATTATGAGTTGTGCTAATAAAAACACAAGTAGAAAACTACGGCATTGTGTTATTAATTATTTTGAGAGGATACTTAGAAGGAGAAAACACTAGCTGAATGGAATTTCACTGTTAGTTTTCTGATGAATCTCTCTGCAAAGTTCTGTAGTGGCCTATTCACTTACATGACTGCCAGCCACGCAGCACAGTTTGTCTCCCCACATCTTTGCCAGCACTTGATGTTATTACATTCTTTCGATGATGCCATTCTTTCTGGAGTAAGACGAAACCTCAGTGTTATTTTGATGTACATTTCTTTAACGGTCAAAGATGTTGAAGATGTTTTCGTGCATTAACTGACAATTTGTTTCCTTTGTGCATCATTTCAGAAGTACTGATGAACGTTTTAAGGTACTTTTCAGTACTTGATAAGTAGTGAGATTATAGAATTGTTTCATTTTGTGGTTATGCAATTGCCGTGACACTTGTTGAGAAATGTAACTATTTTAAATTGAACTATTTTGCCATATTTATTTTCCCATATACGTATGTATAAAATAGGGTACTTATGTACTCTATTTTGTTTCATAGATAGGTATGGCTTTTGTTTCTTCAGGGATCAAACTTAGGGACACTCTACTCCTGAACTATACCCCAGCTTTATTTTATTTTATTATGGTATTTTCATTTGCAAAGGGTCTCACTAAGTTTTCCAGGCTACGTCTCAATTTTTGACCTTGCCTCAGTCTCCTGAGCAGCTGAGATGGTAGATATGTGACACTCTGTTTAGTTCTGTCTATCTTAATGTGTATGTGCCATTAGTTTGTTTCTTATAACTTTAAGTTTTAAAATCCAGTAAGGTCAATCTAATCTTTTTCTACTATTTAAAGTCCTGGGTTGTTTAAGATAGTGGTATGAAACATTAGTTAACCTTCAATTTCTTTAACATTTATAAAAGTAGATACAGATCCAGAGCTAGAGATATAGTTGCACTAGCCCAGTATTATATGGTAATTTAAATCTATACATTGTCAGTCATGTGAGAAAAAGTATCACAAACAGAAACAGTTAAAAACTGTTTGCTAGGGGCTGGAGAGATGGCTCAGTGGTCTAAAGCACCTACTTGGAACTAGCTTGGCAAAGCATCAGGGACTGCGGTTCAATCCCCCAGCACCACATGCCAGCCAGCCCCGCCCCCTGGTGGACTGAGTTGGCCACACACACACACACACC
>NW_004524719.1:6492600-6501486 GCF_000260255.1 Octodon degus | reverse complement strand
AAATTAAAAAAAAACTGTTTGCTAAAATATCATTACAACAACATTCACTATTATGGGACACAAAATAAAATCACATTATATATCATTAAACATTAACTGGAATAACTAAAATAAAAATAAAAATAACATGTAGCAGTGAAGGTATAGGGAAATTAAATCATTTATACATTGATGAGGGTGCTACAACCTAGACATTCTGGGAAGTAGTTTGGAAGTTTTTCTTAAAACTAAATATTTAATTGCCATATGGCTCAACAATTGCACATTTCTGAGCTTAAAATGAAAATTCATCAGCATACAGAAATCTACATCACATTGCTCAAAAATTTTTTCTTTCAAAAGTAAAATGGAAATCATCCCAGATTTCTTTTAACAGATGATAATTTAATGAATTATGTTCTTTTATATACTGTGGAAATTCAGACATAACTAAGAAAGAACAAACTGCTAATATAGGCAACTATTTGGATGGTCCTCCAAGAAAATATGCTGAGTAAAGAAAGAAAAAGATAACCAGAATGTTTAGACATTGCAGATCATAAATAAATTTCCATAACTTCCTTGAAATAATGAAATTTATGAAAAAGGACTAGTGGATTGCAGAGGTTCGGGCGCAGAAGAGGAAAAAGACTGTAGCTGTAAAAATACAACAATGGGTGGCAGAAGATAAGCGTGTTTTCTGACTTACCTGCACACAGTCACATGAAGGTACATAAGTACAAAGCTGCATGCAACTACACATGCACAGGCACACAAATTTAGTGAATACAACACTGAAGACAGCAATAAAGTCTGTCAATTACATCAGCGTCTATTTCTTAGATATATTACAGCATTACAGCTGCGATGTTCCCACGAAGAGATACCAGATGACAGAAGCATCCAACCTCTCCGCACCTCATTAGCAGAACTGTGTGTACTTGCAACTATCTCAAAATGAAGAGTATCAAAAGCTTAGAAAAGTTTACTGTCACTTATAGTCAAAAATGTTTCAATGCAAAGATGTTTCAGTGCAAAAATGTTTCAATGAAAGAACATAAAGTGCCTTGTTAAATCATTTTATGTCATATAGTAGATCTCAATAAACACATTGGTTCAAAGACATGTATTACTATTGGTATAACAGAATACAATAATAAGAACAGGCAAAATTTAGCAGATTAATGTGCAAACACAAAGTTTTATTTCTTTATTTAAAAGGAATAATATTAATAATTTCAAATGTACCGAATGGTTAGAAAGATGCAGTTATGTTATACATACTTGAAACTTTATAAGTCCATGAACTAGTTACCAATTATACACCCATTTAAAAATTTACATACAAATGCACATGACATAGAAAAATTGAGTTCAGAAAAATTGATAAAGAATCATTGTTTAACTCTCAGCATCTATGGGAAGACTCTCAACTGCGTGAAGAGTATCCACTCAATGGTACAAGTGCAAGTCTTGTGAGAATTAAAATGAAAAATCATGATAAATTTGAAAAGATGCAGAAATTATTATGAGCTACTTAAGCATATTTGTTTTCAGAACAAAATAAACAGAGAAAGCTCTACAAATTGCAAATCTGAAACTTGAGAAACACTATTATTGAAGAAGCACAATAAAAATTGGTATATGGAAGATCACTAGGTTATAAAAAGAGGTTAAGAGGCAGCAACATGTGGAAGATACACGCCCTGATTCTTGAACTACCAAAGTATTTTAATGTAGCTCTTAAAATCTGAAAATGTAATACTCTAAGTGGAGAAGGTCAAAATCTGAGCATTGAAGTAAAAGAAGATGTTAGTTAACATTGCTAGATAGAAGTCATGAAAGAGGAATAAATTTATGACAAAAGGAAGAGGATAAAGTAATTTTTGCATTTTTAAAAATGGGAAATTGAAAGGATGATTTAAGAGACATTGTCATGTATCAGACACTTTTTCCTTCAAGAGTGAAGGAATGTTCCACAAGGTTCTAGAACCGCGAGCAGCTGACATCTCTCACCTATTTTATTGGTAAACGGGCTTGTCTGGGAAGCTTCTGTACACATAGTCATTGTCCTGCCCAGTGAAGCCTTAAGTATGGACAGAGTAATATGTTGATATAAAGAAGCACGAGCTGATCACAAGTTTGAAAATCTAAGGAGCTATTTTAGCGTCAGAGATCAGTATAGGACACAGAGAGGTGTGTATCTCCCCGCAGTGGTACATTTTTTCTAATTTTTCCACAAATTCTAAAAACTATCCTTGCCCAGTGAAATTGCAGCATGAAATCACTTTTCCTACCTAGCCCACTTGCTACTTTTGGTATGGTTATGGTTGATGCAGTGGGCCAAACTGAGGATTCTAGAAGCTCAGCTGAGTAATTCAGCAGTTCTGCATCCTGGGCTGAAAAGGACATGCCCTTACTGCTCTAGGGTGTTGCTCATTGTGTCAACTGGAGAAGTTCTGGACATTAACTAAGTGACTCAGCAGGGGTCAGGGTCCTCACTTTGTAAACTCCTGAGCCTGTGCAAGAGGAGCGTGAGGAGATGGTGTAAGCGCAGGCAGATAGCGAACTCACAATGTAAGAGAGGAACAGAGGCTTGCTTTCCCGCTCCTTCTCTTGCTGCCGTTGTTGTTTTCTGTTGCCTTGGACTGGTGCCCCATGCCAAGACTAGAACTTCCACAAACTGAGCTCAATAAATCTTGCCTTCCTCAATTTTGGGTGTCAGGTATTTTGTTGCAGCCAAAAGAGGGAAGAACCCAAGAGGGGCAGCTTTGATAATTGTGTAGTTTATAAGGTCCTTCCAGTTTGAGGGATTGAGATGTTAATTTATTGTATTCCTAACTATTTTAGGGTGTATTTTCAAAGATCAGGGAAATTCTTTAACAAAACATAGTACAATTATCAAACTCAGGAAATATAACATTGAGTGTTAGCATAGAACTGTAATCGAGTTGTCAGTTGTTTTAACACTTCTTCATAGGAACTTGGTTTATTGGTCTAGTACCAATTAGTTGCCAAGTCTTGGTTTCTTTTAGGCTGAAAGAGTTCCTTGGTGTGTTACTTTGCTTTGTTTTGTTTTATGAGTTGTTTTCAAGAGTGAAGCACTGTTGGCATTTTTTAAAATACACTGAGAATTGTTACCTTTGGGGTACTTACACAGAGTACACAATATGGGCAAAAAATTTCTCCAAACAGTATTAGCGGAGACTTGGCTTTTCAGTGAACTAAGAAATATGTTAGCATACCTACATTGTACTCTTTTCCCTTTTCCATTCCTTCTTTTTGCCTATCCCTGTCCTAGTTCCTGTCTCCTTTTGAGTAACTTCTTCCCATTTTACAATGTACTGTATATTTTGGTCCTCACTCACTCCATAAGTTTCCCCATCAGGGAGACCTTATGATGTTTACATAAGAACATCTGATTTCTATCCACTTATGACTACGGTCTCAAGTTGCATTCATTGACCTATAAAAGTTTCCAGTTCATCTTTCTTTATGGCTGGGTAGTACTTCATTGTATTAAAAGGCCACATTATTTTTTATCCATTTCGCAGTTGATGGGCATTTGTGTTGTTTCCAAGATTTAGATTATGGCAAATTGTGCTGCTATAAACATGGCTGTACATTTATATTTGTGATAAGATGGTCTTAACTCTTCTGAGAAGATACCCAGAAGGGGAATAACGAGGTCAAATAGGACCTCTAATCCCATGTTTTTAAGGAATCTCTACACTTACTTCCAAAGTAGTTGCACAAGTCTGCACTCCAACCACCAGAGGGAAGGGTTGCTTTGCCTCTGCAGCGTCTCCAGAATGTGTCATTGGCTGACTACTTGATGTTAGCCATTCTTTCTGGGGTGAGATGGAATCTTAGTGTTATTTTAATTTGTACCTCTCAAATGACCACATATATTTAATATTATTTTCATAAATATGCCATTTGTATTTCTTCATCTGAGAAGTGTGTATTTGTCTCAAATACTCATTTTCAGATTTGAAATATGAGTTGATGATAAAGATGTCAGTTGATTATAACACAGATATTCATTTTTAAGCATCTGTCTTATTTGTAGTGATTCTCTCTCTCTTTCTCTCTCTCTCACTCTCGCTTTCACTCTCTCTTTCTCTGTCAAAAATACAACCTCCAAGAAACTAGGCCAGAAATTTCAGAGCCACAGTTGAATTTTTTCTAAGTGCTTCTGCTGACAATATTTTAGCTCCTCATTTTTTCCATGATTTTATTGATAAACAAGTAGTAATGAGACAGTTTCAAATAAAATTCATAAGACCGTTTCAATAATTAACATATTGCACACACTCTTCCTAGTACATAATTGCTGTACAAGATGCGGACATGATATCCTATTTACAAACACAATTAGAGCAAATCCCTCTATTCATTAAGAGAATGGAACTATATATCTATCCTAACCACTTTGAATACACAGATACAAAATGGACATTCATCTGTATCCCCTTTTTTTTGTTAGGTTCTGTTATTTGAATACTATAGGTGTGTGAACTCAGCAAAATATTCTAAAAGAGTCCAGTAGCCCATAATAGTATTGGGTCTTCTGCTTGACAGGCAATGTCAAAAATCGTTGACCTGAGTCCCCCACAGCTTAACATAACAGCATGGAAAGAACAGATTTTTTTTTTTTTTTTTTTTTTTTTTTTTGCAGAGCCAGGAATTGAACTCAGACCCCTGTGCTTGCCAGGCAAGTGCTTATTCTACTGAGCCATCTCCCCTGCCCTTAGCTCCTCATTTTTATAAAAATGTAATTCTGAGTTTCCCCTTTGTATCATCATCTATGAGCTATGCACTTGCCTTGAGCGACCATTGCATTACTGAACAACCTCATGTTATTTTCTAATCAATTCTCTGTAGTCTAATAAAATTGTGCTTTTAATATGCTAATTTCATCTTAACACCTCAAAATTTAAGATTCTTATGGTATTTCATTACTTATGAAAAGAATACGTATGAGTCTTGATAATCAATATTGGAAGATAATTCTTATTGCTGCCCTTATCTTCTGTGATGGCTAAGCTTAGTTGTCTACTTGAGTGTCCTGGAAACCACTCAGAAAATTCATAGAGCACACTTGTGTTTGTATCTGGGTGGTCCTAGCAGTGTCACCTTGGGTTCTTCGAAGCTCTGGGATTACAGGGGCTCTCCACCACGCCCAGTCTCAATTGTCCTCACAGTGCGCCCTGGGGGTGGGACCGGCACAGCACACCGGGGATCGAACCCCGGCTGTTGCGCTCTGCCTAAGCAGGCTCTTTAGTCTGTTGAGCTATCTATCTGGCTGGCCCCAGACTGAGCTTTGAATCCTGATATTTGCCATTTTCTAATAAATGTATGTATTGTTAAAATATATATTACTTTCCTCTGCAATATGATTGCAATGGCATCTATGTTTTCGACAAGCTGAAAGCTATGGTAATCTCCTTGTTTTAAATTTAGGATTGAAATAAAGTTTCAGCAACCACCAGGCACGTTTGAGTTCAGAGTGCAGCTTTCACTTTGACTTCATTTTCAGGTAGCAGCGAGTGAGAACTAATAGCTGCACGAGAATATTGTCTTGGGCTCTTGGTGCCAGGCAGACCCCAGCTGGCTCTCCCTGTGAGCCAAGTTGATTTTAGCTGCCAGCTTCTATCGCTGGTGCATTTCTTAGAATTTCCTGCGGGAACACGGTGCCAGAGCAGAATGAGGGGCACTTGCCCAGGCACTCAGCTGAGAGTCAAGCCTCTGCGAAGCAGGAGCTTTGTGTGTTCTCAGAAAAGCGAACTTGGGGCTGCTTTCAGTGCCTCGCCTTTGTGCATTTTCTTCTTTCTCTTGCACAGTGTGTCCCACTGTCTCAGTACTCGTTTTATCTTCAGGGTTTGCCTCCTGCTGCTTATTACCAAATTCCACTTCAGGCAGCCAGGGATATAGCTCAGCAGCACAAGTGCCCGCCTGGTAAGCTCAAGGTCCTGAGTTCAATTCCTTTTTCTTTTTTTGAAAGAATTTTATTGTGAAACAAATTGCAATGAGACAGTCCTACAACCGATCACTAGCACATTTTCAGTAATCAATACTTTGCATATTGTTGTCTTGGTGGTTATTCATTGTACAAGATGCAGACATGATATCTCTTCTCACTGAGTTCAATTCCTGGTACCAAAAAACCAAAATCCTCTTACGTGCATGACATCAATTTGCATGTAGTGCTGTACATTACGGACATTAATAAATGAAGTGGAACTTCATTACATCTGCTTGTCAAATGGAGTGGATTTGTCAGAGAAGAAAACTAACTCTCCGAAAAGTATCTATTTCTATAAGTCAGCTATACAAACGGAAACTAGAACCCCAAATTAATAACTGTATTTTTCATTTGGATTATCTCAATAGTATCAGGGAACTTCAAGAAGTATTTTCAATATAAATTAGCAAAACATGAAAAATTTATATTTAAAAAACTTATCAATAAAAGCCTTTTTTGCAATAAGCATTTATAAATAATATGTTAAAATGATTTTAATTCCAGGCAATCTTTCCACTAGATTCATTTTAGTGTTTTCCACATTTTGAATAGAAGTTCATAATACCAAATAAATTATGAAGAAAAATGTATTTTTGTTATACTTCTGAATTTTATAACAAATTTCAAAGATGGAGATGCATTAAGTTGATTTCATAATAATTTATCATCTTGCATGCTTTTCTCTTAATATTCTTTTGCTGTAAAGAACGACATCAGAAATTAGGTTTACATTAAATTATATTACATTATTAATTTTTCAAGGTGAAAAATCATACAAATCTAATGCCTGCTTGGGTGCACACTTCATGTTATTGAAATTGTACGGAGGCAACCCCAATGTTCACTGTGATGTTTCCTCAAAGCGTGTTTTACAGAAATGTAACAGCAGTTTCATTTTCCACGCAGTGGTGTTCTCTGAAACAGAAAAATTGCACTTACTGTTTCAACACTAGATGGCGCTCCTGCGTAACCAGAGGGGCGAAAGGCTGGTGTGCTGCGGCCGGGTTATGCTCCAAACTGAGTGGATTGTACGGGGAACTGTTAATACAGGCTTTTATTGGGACGTTTATGTTAGTAAACCATTTTTAGATCGTGTTACTTTCAATTTGCATGTCGTAAAATAGAAATGTGGTGCTTCCTTTACAAAATTAAAGGAGACACAATCCAGTGAAATCTTCCTTTTCAAATTTTTATCTATGATTATATAATGTCATGCGATATGTTGGGCTACAAGCATAAAATAGAATGTATTTATTTGAATTTTATATAAAATGGTGCATTACGTTTATGTCAATGAGGCAATAGTTTTATTTTTGTTTTTGTTTTTCATTTATGTATTTGGTACGGGGTCTCTCTAGGCAGCTCGGACTCGTGGAGATCCTCACGTTTTCAGCTTTCCCAGCGCTAGGATTACAGGTGTGCACCACCATGCCCGGTTTGGGTCACTGGCTTAACATGCTTGGGGACGGGGCTGGCACAGCATGTGGTGCCAGGCATTGAGCCCCAGTCCCTGTGATTGCCTAAGCAGGTACTTGTTCTGCTAAGCTCTCTTGCCAGCCCAAGGGAATTGTTTTAATTATAACTTCATACTCTATAGCACACTGAAAGTATAAGCAAAATTTAAAAAAAAAACTTAAAAATTGCAGTTAACCCTGAAATCTGTACATGTGTTCAAGTCTCATGTAAAATGCTGTCCTCCTGGTGTGTAACCTACACACATCCTCCGGATACTTACTTATACCTAACAGAGCAAGAATACTGTAACTAGTTGGTATACGCGGGTGTTTAGGAAACAGTGACAGAGAACAAAAGCCTTTATCTCTTTAGTGCAGATGGGCGTTTCCTAAAGCCCCTTTTGTTCCCAGGTATGAGGATCAGGCCCAGGCTCTTGTTCATGATCGTTCTGTCAGTTTCACTCCAAGAGCTTCAATGTTTCGGGTTCATGATTGATTGTATCTACAGGTGTGTAATCCAACAGTACAGAGGCCTGACACAGACACAGAAATCAACTTTTTTGGAAAACCTTAACGGTGGTCACTTTTAACACTGACAAAACATTCCACTAAGTTAATATGATGCAGCATGCACTTTGATATTTCTTACATACGTGTATGCTCTTGTTGCAATAGAGCTTCTCTTATTTTTACAAAACATTGCAAATACAGAAGATGACAGATTCTGTGGTATCAAACTGGAGAACAGCAAGGTGTGCATTTCCTGGCAGTGCTCACCGTGTCCGTCCCAGGTGCAGCCGATCCTGTCCTGTGTGGTCTCCAGCTGCACGATGTAACGTTTCTGTTCTTTCACCTTTAGTTTGATTATTTCCTTACTGATGAGGCGAGTCTCTTGTAAGCCATATATTACTGAGTCTTGACTTTTTGATAATTCAGCCAGTCTATTTTAATTTTGGAATTTATATTCAAGGTTATCATTTATGTGTAAAAGCTCCTTTGTGGTGGTTACGGTGTCAGCCTGCTTGGCTTTGGGATTGTCGTAGCTTGTGTCTGGATTTCTTCACAAGACGTGATGAGGTCATGGGAGGCGGTTTCAGAGGTAGCCGTATCTAGAGCGTGTAGCTTATTCGTGGTGTGTGCTGGCTGATTCCCAAGTCAGTTCCCTGACCTGTTAGGCACTGCTCTAATACAGTCAGCCTGGATACAGTAGAAAGGACAGAAAGAGGCTTGTCTTCCGCCTTGCTTGTCCGCGTCTGCCGTGTCCCGCTTGCTGTGAGCTGCTTCTCTTCTGGAATGCCCCTCTGCCAAGCCACCCTGCCTTAGAGGCAGCATACTGTGAACTGAAACTTCTTCCATTTCTGAGCCAAATAATCCTTTTCCAATTTAACTTTGAGGGTCAGGCATTTCATCTCAGCAAGGAGAAAA
>NW_004524719.1:6490393-6491550 GCF_000260255.1 Octodon degus | reverse complement strand
TATTCATTGAACAGATTTTTCCATTCCATTTTGTCCTCTTCACTTTTATTATCTCTCACAATCAATATTTCCATAAGATTTTCTTCCTTTTAAAACAGCCTTTCTTCTTTTTATGTTTTCGTGAACCTAGAATAGTTTAAAAGATCTGTCTCTTAAGTTTGAAAATTCTTTTTGCTGTTTGATTGATTAAACTACTACGTCTCCTCACATCATTTAATATGTAGTGCTAAATTCTTTATTTTGAATAATGCTTTTGTCTTTTTCATTATTTGCACGTCTTTGCTGAATTTTTTCTTATCCCATTGTTATTCTAATTTGATTATTTTTACTCTATTGAATCAATGAACTTTCCTCATGATTGTTCTTTTGAGTGGTTTTTATCAAACGCTTCGTCAAGTTCTTTTTTTTAGTGTTTGTTGTTGGAAAGTAAGTGTAGTTCTTCTGAGACATTACATTTTTACAGCTGTCTCACATTCCTAGCTTAATATGTATGCATCATGAATTTTGTTATCTGTACCATAAAAAAAGAAAAACCATTCTCTGGAGGAGTATAATAGGGTGTTGCAGCAGTAAGCTTTTTGGACTTTCATTCCATTTGTGAATAACCGCATAGTCTTCCTCTGGCTTGTCAGTGTTCGATGGCCTTCATGTAGTTATTGCAGGAGCGAGTTCTGAGGCCTCTGCATCTCTGAAAGCTCTGCAAGAGCTAACTGATTTGGGGGCCTAGGTTGATGTGGGGTACAGCACAAACAGTGAGGTACTGACCATGTTTCACTTCAGAGGCCAGACAGTTGAAGAGCAGGGTGTGGCACAGCACTAAGAACACACTCCTCAGCATCTGGTTGGCACAGGGGTTCTGTTATTCCAAGTGTACAAGTGCACATGATAATAAAATCTAGCAGTAATCTGTGCCCATGGAGTAGGCAAGGGCAGGGCTGCTGCAGCACACCACTAGCAGATAAGGCACAGCTCTCAGAGTGGGGGCAGCATGTCACGCTTCTGCAGGAAACACATCTCTTCTAGGTTGGAATGGGTTGGGATGAGGACACTTGACCCAGGCAGGTACCTCCTGACCTCTGGAGCTTGTGTCGGGCTGGACTCCTGCCAGTATGCTTGCCTGATGGGCATAGCTTTATAGCAAATGTGTCTTGCTTTCT
>NW_004524719.1:6481787-6488816 GCF_000260255.1 Octodon degus | reverse complement strand
CTCATAGTGGTTATTCATAGTACAAGATGCAGACATGATATCCTGTCTACAAACACTAATAGAAGGATTCTTTTTATTCACTGGATTAAGAGAAAGTAGCTGTATATCTAACCTAACTATTTTGAATATACAGATACAAAATAGTTCTCATTTGTATCCCCTTTTTTATTTAGTTTTGTCACAGATGGATATTCCATTGTCATTTAAATATTGTAGGTGTGTGAATTTAGCAAAATATTCCAATATAGTCCAGTAGTCCATAATAGTAGTGGGTTATCCATAAGACTGGCAATGGCAGAAGTTGTTGACTAGAACCTTTTACACCTCGGCATAGTAATATGGCTTTACTTTTTATACTTTTCTGCTGAATGATTAAGACCAAGATAAAGCAAGACCTATATAACAAGAAGTGTAACTTTTGTTTCTGATAAGATCAGTCAAACCCCCTCAGGATATATCCTGAAACCCTGTATTGAAGTTTGTCGATCCTTTGTCAGTGTCAGTCTTGTGGATGAGTCACAGCCATTGCTTGACCAATTTGCCCTCTGTGAAAGTCTGAGAGAATGTTTTCTCCCCATGTGACTCTCCTTAGGCACACTCTACATCATCGATCACTTTCCTCTGTGGGCCCATCATGTCCTTGATCAGAAAATTTGGGACACCACTGAGTTACAGGATGTTACAGTATAGGTTAAAGTTTTAATTACAGATAAAATGTTATACCTTTATACAATTATAAATATTAGCATTTAAACATTTATTGTGCTATGTACATTTAGTACAAAAATGTCAAAAGCTTAACAGTTATTGAATCTGGACACTGAACATACCTGAAAGTGTACTTCACTATTTTTTATGTTGTTCTTTTTGCATGCCCCTTTATATTAAAAATTGAAGTGTCATAATGCTTTATGGTATATTTATGCTATCAAACAAATATAGTATGAAATAGTCTATATTTAGTGTGCATAATAGTACCAAATCTATTGTTAGTATAGAATAAGTAATATCTATTTGCAAAGGAGAAATTTCTAAAATAAATTCAGTGTTCTTTCATACTTTCGTGACATGTAATTTTCCAATGACATATCTTCAATATTCAGTGAGTGAGAAATGTGTACTCCTAATACAAGAAGTCCACTAAAGGAGTTACATTTAAGAATTCCTTTTGAGTATTTTAAAATACTATGCTATCAATCATTTAAAGACTTTGAAAAAACAAGTGTCATTTAGTATGGGCTGAGATGACAGAAAACTAATTTAATGACTCAAAGCTACATTCTCTACCATGTCAGGAGTGTGCTGCTCCGAGTTCATTACAGGCCCTGCATGACCTGAAGTAAAATCCAATATAATCATGCCCCAAGGTAGGCAGTTGCACGGAGCGCAGAGTCTTCTAGCCTGGACAGATGACAAAGAGGGAGCACTGGCAGGAGGTCTGCTTGTTGCAGCCTCCATGTCTTTTTAATTATCCTGCTTGCAAATGCGCACAAAGTGGGCCAGGATAGATGCAGGAAATGAGTCATCTTAGAGTCTCATACAGTTAGATGATGAGGGCAGTGGTGACAATGGCAGTGACTGGACGTAGCAGTGACAGCGTCTGGAGGTAAGCAACTCTGTGGCCAGGACTAACTTTGACTTTCTGGGCTTAAGCAGTGCTAGCTTCAGTCTTTTCAGTATCTCAGACCTGAGGTACAGCTCGCCATAAGCAGCTTGAATAAACATAGTATATTTTAGAAACACATGTGCTAAGGAGGCTTAATATAACAAAAAAAAATTCTGGGAACAAATATCAATAGCATAAGTGAGCAAAACACAGAAATACATTTTACAGTTTGGGATAGTATCAACTGAATTTTTGTATACTTGACATTAATCAATTCTTTTTTTTTTTTTGCAGAACCAGGAATTGAACTCAGGCCCTTGCGCTTGCCAGGGAAGCGCTTATTCCACTGAGCCATCTCTCTGGCCCGACATTAATTAATTCTATTCCATAAAAATCAGTGGTGACTATGGAAATCTAATTCATTTTGCATAATTTTATATTAATTTTTAAATTAAAAATTATCAATTACATTTATCTTCCTTAAAATTTCAGTCTATGATTTTTAAGACCTGTACTTCTTCATTCTTCAGCCATATAATATCCTGAGAAACCAATGGTACTGACATTAGCTGGAGTGTTGTCAAGGATTGTTCTTAACTTCCTTTTTAGTATCTGTGGGCGGAGGTGAACGTGCTCTTGACTTCCTTAACATTTAGAGATCTAAAAGTGCATACATTCACTGCTACATTAATTCTTATTGCATTTGGGAATTAGTTGCAATAATTAGTTTTGCATGAAATCATTCTGAATTTTTAAATTTCCCGGGTTGTATTGCATGCAAGTAAATACTGGTAATGTATTTATAATATTCATACTTTTTCAAATGTGAAATTCTTGCACATCTTTCAGACTTGTTTTATTGATTCAAACATGTTATTGCAAAATAATCAGTAATTTTTAAAATTATAATTTACAGACATGGAATTCGATATTAGCAAAGTCTGAAACCCTAGTAACCACATACTCAACTATGTCATACTAGCTGGTCTTATTTCCACATTCTAAGCCTAATTGATTTTCTAGTTGGTCATGATCATTGTATTAGATGCAATACTGATTCTGTCCACAAGAAAGATTGTGAATTTAATATATTTTTCTCCTTTAAATCATATTTTTGCCTAAAATAAACACTGTTTTTATGTCTGAATGTAACCAAATTCTATTAATTTTCAGCAAGACACTGTTCAGTGAAATAAAATTACCATTTGATTGTAACAAGTGAAACTCAGAAGAGAACATATAAATCAGTATTATTGGCAGTTAGAAAAGATACTGCCTAGATTACTGCTAGCAACAAGGGAAATAAATGACCATTTTAGTGGTTTTCAAAGCACTTGGAAGAGTAAATGAAGTTAGCTTTTGAAAATTGCTGATGGGAATTCATCATAATGTAGAGCCGAGTTATATAAACGGCATTTATTCCCTGCTTTGATCACCCTAAAAGGAAATAAAGTTGGGCAAAAAGATTTCTTTATAGGAGAAAATTGCTGAAACAGCATAAAAAAGTATTACAGAAGAGTTTTCAAATTGTAATAAGTAGCAGACAAACTTCAGTTTATGATATTGTGAATATAAAGATCTGAAACTTACTGAGATTCCTAGCTCAAGACTATGACTTTTGGGATATGCTTGCCGTTTAGAAAAACTGGCTTTTCTTTGGCATCGCATAGAATTTTATTCAAATACTGATCGTTTCTGTTAACATTTAGAGTAGCCAAACTTAGCCAGTGTTTACCTGAAACTTAATATAAGTGTGTCTGTGTGTCTTATTGGGTAAAATCAGATTTCAAGTAAAACAAAAGTCCAGCAAGGAAAACCATAAATAAGAAAGTACTATGTGATAAGTAAATCACACAAATATTAGTGAAATATTTTTAGTCAAGCAAAATAAATTTTGCAAGCAGAGAAATATTAGTTGAGAAACGCAAGCTTAGATTTACTATTAAGTAAATTAAACATGTTGAAGTTAGAAGTCATTCAAAACAGCAGTTGAACTGTTTGAAGAATAATCTTTCCAGAAGTTGCATTCATGATGAATGAAATGTTGAAGAATCTGGATTCAAGAGACCACTTAACTTATGTTTCCCAAATGCCCTTGTGATACATAATCAAAAGTAGAAAGATGGAGTAATTGAATAGAGCCATAAAGTTATTGAATTTTTAATTAGGCTTTTTCTTTAGTTAATAGCGAGTTTTGCTGAAAGCTCAGTGAACAGTGAACCCTTTGCCTTGTGTTATGATGGGAATGATAAATGCCAGAAGTAATTTGTCTTGGTAAACAACAAAAACACTTATGAAGACATAACTGCTTTCGAATATTAGACATTAGAAGATACAGCACTGGAAATCCTTCCTGGAGGTTTTTCTGTATTTTGTAATAGGAAACCCCAAGGCAATGCCAGTCCCATTCAACTGAAGTGGTGGAGCTCTGTACGTGAGGAAGGAGACATAGATACTTTATTGAGCCAGGAAACAAAATCAGGCTGTATGTAGAATAAAAGAGATCCAGATACCTCCTAATGGGACATCCTGTCTAAGACTGAATGATAAATTTTATACACAGGCTGAGGCTTCCTAGACCCAGACAAAGAACAACTACAAAGAAATAGATTCTTTCAGGTGACACTAAGGAAAGCAAAAGTTACGCAACACAGAAAAAGTCAATGTTCAAATGTCCAGAGTGCTCTGATTTTGTTGGATTCTGTGGATTTCAGAAACTTTTGTTAAAGAATGCTGATAAGCAGCACTGGTAAAGGAGCCTCAAATTAAATTCACATTAGTTACACATGCATTGATTTCGAGTTTTTACTAGATCATTGTATAAGTTTACTTCAAATGTAATAGCAATGTTAATATTGAAAAGTTTGATTTTGGATTGTACCAAGTAAACTGAATAACTCACATATTTTTAAAATTATTCTCTCCAAAAACTGAGAGAGCTTTTCTTTTCCAGCACCACAATCCATGGTTTCTTAATAGTTCTCTTTCTGAAGGACTTTTCAACTTACCTGGCAGCAGAGATATTATGACCTCGTGCGTTCATTTTCTAGAAGTAAGTTATGTGTCCACCAATAGAAATCAATATTGTTTAAAAGATAATAAAATAAAAGAAGCAATATAATGCACAGTTATCAGCAGACACTAAACAAATGCAACATATTAGCAGGAGAAAAACATGAACAGAAACATAAATGATAGAGATGCTATGATAACGGACAAATATTTCAGAACAAATCTTACTAATATGTGTTAGAACTCAAAAGGTACAAAGATAAATCTTACAGAAAAGAAAACTGTAAAATCACAAATTAGTCTGTGATATATGAAATATTTAAAACTGAAATATAAATTGTACAATGAATTTAAGAGTAAATAGTGCAGAATAAAATAGTAAAATCATTGATTAGGTCCAGAAAAAAACTATTTTGGATTGATCAGAGATAAGAAATAAAAAAAAAACATCAGTGACTCCTTGATATATGTGAAATTTCCCATGAATGTATTGAGAATCTGAGGAATGTAAGATTCAAAAGGAAAATATATTAAACACATTAGGGGAAATCAGTGAAAAGGAAAATAAAGATAAGATAATTGTCAAAAGCTATAAAAGCAATTATCTGAAAACATAAATAATCCCTATCTAGATGGGCTAAGAAAAGATATCAATATCAAAATTTGAAAAATGGAAAATCAGTTCAACTACCTCTGTTACTGAAATAAATTTATGCATTATATTGAAGAACCACATGGCAAAAAATAAAAACTATAACAGAAGAGTTTTTCTGAACATAAATCCCCCTCTCATTGCTAGTGATTAAAAAGGGGAAGAGAAGTGAGTGTAACTGAATTGTTGTGCCAAGCGGACAATGGTTGGGGACATCAGCGAGCCTGGCGCAAGTGTGATTGTGTACAGGGTGTGCTTTGCTGTGTTCTGGTTCACCTGTCCCGCGGAGGTCACCATGGGTGGATATACCCACCAGGAAAGGTACTTAGCAAAAGTCACTCAGCTGCTCGATGGAAATTGTATCTTTTCCTAATTGTTACCAAGTTGTTATGTCTTTTCAGAGGTGGACAATAAACAGCTGTGACTATTGGAAGGCACTGTACAGGTGCTGGTGACACAAAAGACAGTGACAATGTATACTATGAACTGAGGGTCAGACATACAGGGCCAGCCATACGGGCACAGGTGACAGACACGTTTTTGAGCTGAACCACTTCTAATTCAAAAGGGACACAATCCGAGGTTCATTCTAAGGAACAGTGCAGTGAATGGGTGTCATTCCAGAATGCCTGTGACATGGGTAGGAGAGAAAGGAAAACAATGAGAAAGCTGTGAAAAGCTGTCTGAGAGGTGCTAGCTGCATGTTTGCACCCAAAGGAATTGCAGGGGCTGGAAGGACGACTGAGGCATTCCGATCTTTAATAATAATTGCTCCAGTCTTTAGGAGTAAATTCTCATGAGGAGAACGACAACACCATCCACATAAAGCAGTTTGAAATTTTTCCTCTCGTCCAAGTTTTATGTTTTAACTAATTTGTTTGCAAAGATTTAATGAGGAGAAATAATTGTGGATATAAAAAGGCAAATTAATTCTGATCATAAAATAAGTTTAACTATATGCCATATTTAATTTAAAGTTGTGTGTTTTATTACACTGTTGATTTTTTACTATCTTAAAATTTCCTTTTCTGGCAGTGGTAGATTTAGCAGATTTTCTACATTTTAAAATCTGGTTCTAATTCATCTGCCTGACTAGTGTGTTCATGACAAAACATGACTTCTTGTTGTATTACACCAACTACATATGTGGAGTTAATTTGAAAGAGGAATATAAAACAAACATTGCATAACAAAATTGCCGAAGTCAACTACTTCAATTTATGCTAAGAAAGGTAAATTAACTAACTCTACCTGTCTGATGCTTATAAAACTATTAAAGGTTCTCTATTTAACAACTGAGGAATTTGGATACACAATTTCTTTTTTTCTTTTCTTTTCTTTTCTTTCTTCCTTTCTTTTTTTTCCTGCAATGGGGACTGAACTCGAAATCTTGTGTTTACCAAGCAGGTACTTATGCCACTGAGCTATATCCAGCCCCTGGATATACAATTTTTAGTACTAACCAGTTAGATATTGAAATTTCTTTACTTTTTCTATCAGGTTATAAAATATTGCTAGATTTTTAAATTCTCCTTGGAATAATATAAATACTTGTCTAAAGCCAGATGTCATGCTTTCAAATATTGATTCTGTTACTTACTAGAAATATAAATTGGAATGTATTACTAAACCTCTCTCTACATCTCTTATGTGAAAATAGAGGTGATAACAGCAATACAAATATTTATAAATTAAAAAAGAACATAAGTTCATTAAGTAAAACCTATTAATAGCTGTTCTCAAAGAAAATGTTAGACTA
>NW_004524719.1:6475849-6481147 GCF_000260255.1 Octodon degus | reverse complement strand
GGTTGTGCTTGAACTTGGCACTATATTTTGCTGGTGGCTGTCCTCAGACCTGATTATGAAGTGGCTTTGTTTGTTTTTCTCTACTTTGAAGGCAATGATCTTGTTTGGCTTTGCTGTTCTGTGACCATCTCATAGCCGATAGCTGTCAGAGATGAAAATTATTACTAAATAATATACTGACTTGGGGTGGAGTGAAATAGGATGGTGTGAGGGGAAGGGGAAGCAAAGCTGCCTGGGATGGAAGGAGCTCCTCCAGATGAGTGTCAGCTTTGTGCAGCTCTGACATACACTAACTAAAAGAAAAGGGTACAAAGTAGCTAAAAAATGAGCAAATTCAAATTTTTACATTAACATTAACAAGGATGTGCTGGGTATATAGCTCAGCACACAGGTACCTGCCTGGCAAGTGCAAGGTCCTGAGTTCAATTCCCGCTACCTCTGACAACGCCCCCTTCAAAAAAAGCCATTAACAAGGTTTTATACACCAGCACAGTTCAACTATGTGAAAATATATCTTCAACTAGGGTCTCAGGAGAAAATAAAATTTTCTTTTCTCTCTTTTTTTTTTTAAGTTGGGTCAGCTTGCCCTGAAGACAGGGCTAGTGCTGCGTGTCATACCGGGGATTGAACTACGGTCCCCTGTGCCTGCCCAAACTTGCCTAAGCACGTGCTTTAGACTGCTGAGCTATCTCACCAGCACAGAGTACATAATTTCCTGACTAGCAAATGAGGTCCAAGGTGTCAGTCTTGGAGGTACGTAACGCACAAACTGGTTCCAAGAAGAGCATTAAGTTAGCTGTGAAATGAGCACACAGAGCCACTTGAGGACAATCCTTAATCTCAATGACTTCAAATAATTTTAGGGTAATTATTCCACTTATAATCTAACAAAGGTGACCAGGAATCAAGAGCCCTGCATAACGGGAGCCAGAGATACAGTATTATGTCCAAGCTTGAAGGCATAGTGCTGATCAAGTTATAATTCGCTAGGCACTGTCTGCAGTGATTTGCTTAGTTGTTTGAGCTTTTTATCACAGAGTATACTTAAGTAAGTTCCAAAAAATAATTCAGAACAAATGAAAGCCAGTGAGAAAGAATTAGGCAAGAGCTGAGCATGCTGTTTCCTGTCTCAGGCCATGAAAGCTTTCTGACATTCTGCATCTGCTAATTCATTAGGCTGCATCCATACATTTTGTGTAGCTATTGATCTCATGCTTCTGACAGCTGGTGAGTCCAGTCCACATAATGCTACTGTCCGGGTGCATCACAGCATGATATAAAAATAAAAAGGGAACCAGAAATGTACAGAAGATGTACATGTGGAAGTAAAGTAAGGGGCTGGATAGGTACCAAGACTGGTCTTTTGTTACAACATAGGCTGGTGAGATTATGCAAAAGCTAGGAGAACTATGTCACTTCCTTCTGATGGTGCCTCTGCTGTGATCTAATTATCTTGTGGTAGTTTCAATCTCTTAAGCAGTTACCATGGAGACAAAGTACCCCATATTGTAATGGGTCAACTCACATTTTAGACTATAAATGTAAATCTTGCATTTTCTGTTATATAAAAATGTATACTCACCATTGTTTTAAGTTGTTTAGTAACTAGTGGCTGTTTCTTGCTGTTTGTTAGATAAAATTCCTACCTCACCAATTCCTTTAAAAAAAGTTAGATTACAGAGATGACTTCAAAAAAGAAACTAAATGGGCTTTAACTTCTTGGAACCTCCAGGCTATGCAAGGTTGCCTGCAGGTACTCAGGTGCAAATTAACCAGAAACTAAAATAAAGTCCCAGAAAACTTTGAGTAATGGTTACAACTGACCCTAAAAGCATTGTTTTGTATCAGACAATAAATTTGTTCACCAAATTAAATGTGGTTCCTGATAGGTCATGGCCCTAGTAAGAATTGCTGAATTATTATGGTGGTCTTCTGATATGGCTGAAGCCCTTAGAACAACAGCTCATCTTCCCAATGATCACTTCCTCCTCCTTCCCCACTCCAGCCCTGGGTACAACATCCTGTGACCTTTCCCTCCCACACAAAGGAGCCTCCACTCAGCTCCTTATACATCACTAAACCTGCCCCTCAATCTCCGCCCCTAACAGAAGTCCATAGAGTCTCAGGCTCCCTGTCTCAGGTCAGAGGATCCGCCCATCTCCCCCGCCCTCGGTCCTCTCTGTGTGTTTAGAGTTCATAAAGGCTTTCCCTCCCCCATTTCTGCTTCTGTGCTGCGCCGCCACCACTGCAGCCATTGCTGCTGCCTCCGAAGCCTATCATTTTTGGTGCCGAGACCTGGAACGGTGAGTGGTGTGGCTCCAGGGGGTCCCCTGCCCCGGTGTTGAGCTCCCTCCCTGAGCCCCTTCTGCTTTCGCCTGCGCCTCTGCCGCCGCCTGCTGTTGCTCGCTCGCAGCCAACACTGGCCAATCTCAGTCCTCACTCATGAGCCCAAAACTGCGGGGTCTTGCACGTCTTTCCTCTCCTCTCCAAAATCGCGAGCCCACGTCAGGACCCCTCATCTTCCTCGGCCATCTGGTCCCCGGCTCCCCGCTTTTTCTAGTGACGACTGACAAAGTGGGTGTTGGCTTTCTCTCTAGCACACTCACTCCAGGCTAAAAAGTGACGACTTTTTAGTGGGAAGTGACATCGGCCTTTCGCCCTACTCTTTGGCTCGTGTTAATTCGGCCACCATGGGAAACGCTCTTCCCGTCCTCCAAAGCACAGCGCTGGGTTTTCTCAGAAAGAATCTCAGCACTCTCAAATTAGAAGGATATCTCAAACCCAAAAGACTAATTTTTGAATTCTATTATCTCAATGACAAATGACTAGAAATCCCCTAAAAACCTTAGTTGACTCTGAAAACGAAGAGTCCCACCTTCTTCCCTCTGCTGTCCCCCTGCCATAGCCTCTCCACCGCTCTGCTCGAAACCCTCTCTTCAGTCTCTTCTGACTGTATCTTTCCTTAGTCCACCCTCTGCAGCAACATCTCTGCCCTCTGCTTCTGCCTCGGGTTCCCCTGTAGATTCTGCCGGTGGCCTTGTAGATTCCTCTGCCTCTTTTTCCTCCTCCGTACTGAAACCTCAAGCACCAGTGTTTTCTCCTTCCACCTTTTCTCCTCCCACTTTTCACAGCCACACCCCCATGACTCAACCCCCTCCCAATGCTCTGAGAGCCTGTGGCTGGCTGCCATGTGGTCAGCCACTGCCATCTTGTGGGCCACCATTGTGCGGTTGCTCCTATGAGGTCAGCACTGACTTGCAGGGCTCTGTCACATGATGGGCCACCACCATTTTTTGCACCATGTGGCCATCTACGGCCACCAGAGGGTCACTCTTCCTGTGACATCAGGGCGCCAGCTTGAGGTGCCCCATCACATGACAAGCCACCGCCATCTTGCATGCTGTGTGGCCATCCACCTCTCTGTAAGGTCACTCCTGTGACATTAGAGCACTGACTTGCTGCGCCAGCCACATGACGGGTCACCACCATTTTCCAGGCCACGTGGCCAGCTGCTACCGTGTTACAGCCGCTCCTCTTATGTCAGAGCACCACATTTTAGTGCCTCATCACATGATGGGCCAGCCCATCTTGCGGCCTCTCCTTGGCATATTGTAACTATAAATGAGAGGTTTTTGTGCTTTTCAAATTCTTACAAGAGATCTCTATAAATTGACTTACAAAAGTTTTGACTAGTTTCTCATAATTACAAACTTAAAAAGGTCATCATAGTTTAACCTGGCCAGAAATATTTGAGTGCACTCTTATTTTATAAAGATGTCCATGTGTCCTGTATGTACTTGTTTGTTTTTATGTCATTCTTTAAACAGCTGTTCCTTTTTATTTGAGCTCTAAAATTAAAAGCATGCTTTCTCATGAGTAACCAGCTGGTCTAGGTAATATCAAAATTAATTTATAATTAAATAAAAACCATTAAAATGGGGAAGATTGTTGGACAGAACTCTTGATTGATGAATAGAGGGTGGCCAACCTTTGCTCACCAATAGAGAGCCCTGAATAATTTGGTCATTGGTTAAAAGACAAAGGTTTTACAAAAATGAAAAGCTTCTCTCATAAAAGATACTCAATATATTAAACATATTTATGCCTTCTAAAATACTGTATGTTGCTTTATAAATCTTCTTTCAAATTTAAACATATGCCTTTCTCTTATGCTTCAGGTATTTATAATAGGTTCCCATCAAGCCAACATAGGGTCATTAGCCAAATGATAATTTTCTAACTAAAATTTATGTGATATATATCCTATGTATGTGCTGTTACATTTAGAGATGCAGGTTCCTGTTAAGCCAACATGAGATCATCGGCCAAATAATTTTTTAACTAAAACATATGTGATATGTATCCTATGTACATTTAAAGATGCAAAAACAAAATCGGGATTTCATATGACTGTTATGACCATACTGCTATGTATGACTATCGATGCCAAATGATCTCTACAAAATTATATAACTGTTGTCCATTAACATCCTACAGGGACTTAAGTGCTAAAATGCCCGTGGTTGATAAGAAATAATAGTTCTCTGGTTACACTTTATATTTCAAGGTACTTGATTCTCAGATAAAATTCTAATAATCGAGTGTATTGCTCCAAACTAAATATACTGATGTAGACCCAGATTCTCTTAAGGCACCAATTGCTATTAATTCCTGTTTTACATTCCTATCTGTTCCTGATGTTCATGCCAAACTAAAAAGACATTTGGCCCTCAAACTCCACAGGAAAACGTACTTAATCTAACTTTCTGTGTCTTCAATAATAGAGACCAAATTTAACTACATATACTGCCAAATTTTAGCTGCGACACTTGGGACTCCCATCAAAGCAGGACCTTGACAAGGAGCCTAAACAATGCTGCCACCCGAGCCAAGTACAGTGGAGAAGGCCACACTGGGCATGAGCCTGCCCCATCCTGCAGCAATCACTGGGACAGCTACAAGCTCGAGGGTCACTGGAAATGCGACTGCCCTGTCCGCCAGAGAGCGGGTAAGTCCTCCAATTCCCTGCCCTCACAGGAAACCTCACTACAGCCAGATCCATATACTTGAGCTGCTTGGTCTTGCTGCTGAAGAACATCAACAGAGCTTGGGTTCCGTGGCCCACATCAAGGCACCTTTGTCGAGTCCCAAGTCTCGCTGGATATCTCAGGTAAAAAAAAACCTCTTTGCTTGCTGACATGGAGACCACATATAGTGTTCTTCCTGAGTTCTAAAATCACTATATTTGGTGAGATGACTGAAGGGCGCGGGATCCTGAATAGACCCAGAGCGCAGGCC
>NW_004524719.1:6422554-6450813 GCF_000260255.1 Octodon degus | reverse complement strand
GGGCTAGGACTGGGTCTGGGGGCTCCCGGAACTCGGCCGCTTTTATCAACTCTTATGTTAACTTTGTCCATGAGCCAATCAGCGATATGCTACATATTTAAAAATTATTAAATTCGTATTCATATTTCATTTGTAACTTTTGCCTTGCTTTCTATCTCACTTTATCTTGGATGAAAGACTTTATTGTGTTGTATCATTTCTGAACAAAGTACCTACCAACTCCGTGTGAGTGTGTGTAGGGGAGGGTGTGTGGGTGTCTTCTGAGTCTACAGAACCATTCCAATGAGCTCCATCCTCAGCCATAGTGTGTTGGATTGGTAATTTTGTGGCAAGATCTCAAAACATTGTTTGGGCTGGCCTAAACTTGCAACCTTCCTACCTCAGCTTGCTTGTTTTCTGGGATCACAGGCATGCACCCGCAGCCTGACTGTCCTAGCCCTGGTGGCCTCTTTGAGTTTGTCACCAAATTAAGCCTTCATAATTCAGCGTCAAGATCAAATGAATTCTCTCATACAGTGTTGATTCCTGCCTTCAACAGTATTAAAACCCTTTAATCATAATACATAATAAATACTTCTTCTTCTTTTTTTTTTTTTTTCAAAACCAGGGATTGAACTCATGCTCTTGCGCTTTCCAGGGAAGTGCTCATTCCACTGAGCCATCTCCCTGGCCCCAATAAGTACTTCTTTATATCTTTGATTATAATGGTAATTAGGTATTCTTCATGTAGTTACTATTTATTTATTTATTTATTTATTTGGTATAGGGTCTCACTATGCAGCTGGGACTCCTAGTGATCCTCCTGTTTCTATGCCTCTCTTACACTGGGATTACAGGTGTGCATCACCAGGCCTGGTTTGGTGGGTGGCATTTAGCGTCTGGCATCCCAGGGCCAGCATGATATGCGGAACAAGGGATTGAACTTGGGTCCTTGTGCTTGCCAGGCAGGTGCTTACATAGCAGAGCTGTCTCTCTGGCCTCATAGTTAGTTACTTAAGGCTTAACACTCACTTCCATAATGTTTAGCTTGTCCTTCTAGGCATATTACAGAGAAGACCTTCAGAAGCTGACTAGTAAAATCTAGTTGAAAAGTAACATAAAATATTTACACAAATCATCAAAATTGAGACTGAGCCAGGTATAGTGGAGCATGCTAATCTCCTCAGTCTTCTGCAGGGAGCAGCGGGAAGATAATGAGTTTGAGGCAGTGGGGAGAACCTCCTGTGCCTAAGGCTAGCCTGGACTACCTGACGAGATCCTATTTAAGAGAGAAACAAAGCAAAGCAAAACAAAAATAAATAAATAAAAAGTACTAATACTTGTGTGGTACCTCAGTATCTTGAAAAGCACAAGAAAACAGCAATTACTAGAAACAGAAAGGAAAAATCATAGTTCCATCTCTTGGCATTGCTGTTTATTTACATTCAAATACTTGAAGACTAAACTTAGTTACTCATCGAATATGTAACTCAGCAAGATCCACCACGTGCTTCACGAAGTTTTAGCCATTGAAGACTGACTCTGACAAAGAACACCTGAATCCTCCACCATCTCTCTTAGTTTTGCCTTCTATCTTATTAAACCAATTTAAAAATTATATAAAATAAATAACAGCTTACAGCCTCTGAAATTAATGAGATATAACTGGATTTCAAAAACATTCTATGCTGTTTTCCAATGATCTCATAAAAATTTTGAAATTCTATTTAGGTTTTCAAGTCAATCAGTGTCCTGAGAGACTTACATGGTTTATAATCTGAATATAATTAACATTCTAAAAGTCTTGTAGTACTTCTTTGCTTTTTATTATTGACTGACTGCCTGGTTATCCCGCTATATTTCAGGGTCACTGAGGCGCTGCATCCCATTCGCCTTGCCCTCCACCTTCAACTGGAGAAGCACGTGATTAGAAACTCCATTCTTTAGAGGACAGATACGACTCAGATATCACACATATTAACAGAGTCATGCATCTGGAACGGAAAGAAGAAGAGCAGTACAAAGAGAAAGAGGATGTATGTCAGGTTCTGCCCGCACAGTGTGCTAGTTTTGTTTTGTATTTTTTTAGAGAAAAAATAGAATGTAATATACTGTAATGTAACCTGAGAGGCTGGAAGCAGAAGGCATATTGTCTGAAGCAGCAATGAGTCTCCGTGGTCTACAATCCTGTGGGTTTTTTAAATTTAAACTTTAGTTTACCAATACAGTTGTCTACTTTCCTTGTTGTAAGCTGGTCTATACGTAAAACACATCTTCATTCATGTTTTCATGCCTTTTTTCCCCTTTCTCCAACCTCCACTTGTCCTTTGATCCCTTCCCTTTCCTTCTTTCTTTATATATTTGCATAACGTTTCCCTCCTATGTGTGGGCTAGGGACACATCTGTAGCACAAGCTAATTCCTTCGTATCATCCTTTACCTCTTGCTTCTTCCTGCATTCTCCATCAGTTTTGTGTATTTTTAACAAATTATTTAGCCTCCTTAGTTTTATTTATTCATTTCTATTTTTTGGTGATTTTTTATTTTTTAGAGAGAGTCTTTAAAAAAATTAGAAATAATACAGAATTTCACTAACCAAGATGATAGGAATTCAACAATAGTTGTTATATTGTATATTGTTGTCTTCAAATTTGTTGTTCAGATTATCAGATATACACATGCAAAATTGATCAAAATAGTTTAAAAAAGAAAAATAAATTAAGAATTAAGGCAAAAAGAAACAAAGAATGGAAAATATGTGTGTATACACATAGGATAGCTTGGATAATTGTAGTGCCGATTTCTACTGGTCTATTGAAAGGAACAGTTCATTTCTTTTTTGTACACTCATTTGTATTTGTTTCAATTTAGACTTATTACACTCTGTAAGAGATACTTTTCTTTACCTGTTTCCTCTTTAGTGGCATAGGATTAATTTTTAACTCAAAAGCACAGGCAGGGGGCTATAGGAATCCCTAAAATACTTAGAAAAGATTTTAGTTGTTTAGGAAAAAAAAATTATTGTGTTCCTAAGACTATTCTTCCACATCTTTGATTTTTTTCTTTTCAGAACTGTCTACAGCTGTCCAGGAACCCTGGGAAACACCATTCCTCGGGCTGCTACTCCATCGGCCCTGACCTATCGTCTACAGTAGCACAGCTCAGTGCTCCGAATGGGGGATCATCGGTTTCAGGAGTTCTAAACACAGAAGAGAAATAATGTGCACCTATTTTCCGAAGCTGCCTACTTTCCAGGCCGACCTCTCATCTATCATCTTCCCACCTAACCGCCCTGCATTTCTTAGACTCTGCTACAGGTAAGCTCAGGTGAGGGGATGAGTCCTGCCCAATTAGGTGCACTAATGAGCAGACTATATCCAGGCCGTCGCACAACAACATCGTGCGGCCCGCCAGATTCTGCTTTTCCTCTAGCTGCCTTCTCCATGTGAGAAAATTTTATAAAATCTCGTAGGAGCAACGAGAACCACTGTGGGTTAGGGGGTAGCCAGGCATGTGTCAAGTCTCGAGGATGATCTTCCCTGCATTAGATGAGGCTGTGATTTGCTGCGGAGATTTTGCTTTCACAATTACTGTGACAAACTTCAGTTGGCCATTTTTATCAGGACAAGACTGACTTTCAGCCTCTTCTGATTGCTTATTGAAACAATCAGCGGGGAACTGTTCTCTTTACAAACCTTACTGGGCTGTCCGCATAGCTCTGTGGACTGAGCTTCTATCTGGCAAGCTCAAGGTCCAGAGTTTGGTCGCAGGACTGCGTGCCTTGCTGGCCCAGGAACCAGCTGTGGTTGTGCACGCCTGTAATCCCAGCGCTGGAGGGCCTGAGACAGGAGGATCGCTATGAATCCGAGTGGGTAGTGAGACCCTGTATCAAACAAAAAAAGATAAATGTCTTCCTATATAAAAAGATTCCTAACAATACATTTATTAAAGAATACAACTTTTTTTTCATAACTTCAATAGCATAGTGTAGATACGAATATGCAGGTACATTTAACAAATAGGTCACACTGTGAATCTCTTGGTGAACGAACACATAGAGAAATTTTCAAACTTTAGCTTTCTTTCACTTCTGTATTCTTTTCTTGGTCCACGTTTAGTTGTTTAGTCAATAGCTTTCCTAAGTGATATTAACCAAAGAGAACACTGTGCCCTTTAATTGCCTTTCAATGTCCCTCACTGAGTTGGCAGGATTGAAGACAGCTGCGAGGCTAAATGAACCATCACTGCATATTATATTATTTAAAGTGATTCACAGAGACAAAGATTCTTCCTTGAGTTCTCCATTATACTTTTATAGCTCATATTTCCTCATCCCTAGTTATTAAAAGTATCAGTGAATTTCACAGTAAATGGTACACCCAAAGCTCACATATACATGATATATAAAATATATAATTATATTATATATATTCTCACATTATACACAGAATAGTCAAAATTTCCTGCAAGAATTTAACAGTAATGACGCATATTGTGCAAATTAAAAAGAGAAAGGGAATGGAGAAAATATTAAAAACTGCTGACTTCACTCTTTTCTCTTGCACTGAGGGCAGTGGGAGAAAATATGAAGAGGAATTTCAGCATGAAGGATTTGGAATTACTTCCTGTCAACAGGGGCACTGAAATATATGTTTTTTTGATTGAACAATAAACTTAGGTAATAAAGCAGTAAAAATCCAATAACATCTGATTACAGAAATATTTTATGTACCATAAGTGAGTCAATATACAATTTAAACCAAAAACAAAGCCACCAAATTTTACTGTACCCTAGGTTAAATATTCTGGCCATTATACTTTGTCATGGATTATACATTAATAATTGTTAATCCCTGTATAATATGGCCAGTGACAAAAGTTTTTAAACTACTCTATTTGCTTTAGGAGCTCACAGCGCTTATCGCAAGTAAATTTATCTTAGGGTTCTTCCATAAACTTTTCATTTGTGGTGATACCAAATCTATATCATGGATAAAATATTTAACAATATATTTTCAAGATAATTCTACAAGATAACTCTTTTCCACCATTAAAGAATAGGAAGATAGCTTTTGCAATTTTCTGATTATTTGATTTGTATTTCAATGTTACTAACACTGTCTAATTAAAATAAAATGACACTATTTGTTTTCCCTGGCTTCGGAGGGTAATGTTAACCTAATGGAATTTAAGCAGGGGAGAAAATAGCTTCATATCCAGTGCTTTTCTTTATATACCTTAAAGAGAGAAATAGATGTGATTAATGCACTAAACTGTCTTCAGTAATGCCAACTCTATGAAGGACATTAAAATGCAATTAAGGGATTTGGTATTCTCTTACAGTAATATCGCTGAGAGAGGCTGTTGATTAAACAACTAAATGTGAACTATCATAATATGATATTAGAAATAATCAAGGGCTTATTACCCTGTTAATTTTAGTTTATGTTTACATTAAATAATTGGCTGAAGTATTATGTGGTTCCTAGATTATTTTTTGTGGGTTTGGATTATATAATAATTCATCTTGCTTTGAGTTGTGTTTAAAAGAAGGCATAATAAAATCACTCACCTCCCTTGTCACATTTTTTCATGAACTTGTTAGACAGGCTTTTCACATTAAATAAATCCAAGGACTGGCATTTCTATAGCTCAGTGCATACAGCCACATGGTTAAACTTTTATCCCTACTAAGGCCCAAGAAGAATCCAAAAGCTGTTCCTCAATAGATGATGGTTATTTGTGAGCATAGTAGAATTACACTGCAAAATCTGAGAAACTCCTTGTAGTTGTTTAGGAAAATCAATCAAAGTCCAAGATAATAACTGTATCTGACATTGATCCTTTAAATAAAGACAGCTATGGCTCAAAAGGAAGAACAATTTGTCATGTGAATGTACAAGTAGAGAGGCTTCTCACATTTAAGACCACACCTGAAATGTTGTTCTTCAAGTCACTGGTAAGTGGACCCTGTAGCACTCTCTAGTGAAGTGTATGCTGTCTCCAAAATACAAACGAGTTGAATCACTGGTCTGCCTTTAATTGTAGTGGGAGATAAATGCAACAGCTCATCTTATTGAGGATACTTTGGTATGTCCCCTACACTAGACCCCATAAATTTCACTGACCTCGAGGGATGCTAATTTTTAATTAGATTCATTTTATTTCTTGTCACAAATATTTTGATGAATGATCAATCAAGCACCTTGTGGACTAACGTGATACAAAATTTACAAGGTGATACACTTTTTTTTTTCTAATTTAGTACAAGGACTATAGGGTCTCACTGTGTAGACTGGACTCATAGTGATCCTCCTGTGTTCAGCCTCCCATGCGCTGGGATTACAGGCATGCACCAACAAGGCCAGTCTCAACTGCCATCTCAGTGTGCCCTGGGCATGGGGCTGGCACAGCAGGTTGGGGATCAAACCCTGGTGAGGGCTGGGTCTGCCTAAGGCAGCACTTTAATCCACTGAGCTATTCTTCAAGTGATACACTCTTTTATTCTTTATTATTTTTTATTTGGCAATTACATACTTTATATGAATTTGGAAAATACTTGTTCTGTGTCACAAAGTTTTGCAACCCAAACATCATAATGATAATGAAATATACCCTACAAACTCCAGGCATTTCTACCCTATCAGTTAGGGTAAACTAATCACATGCAGGAAAAGTATTTTTTATTTAATGAAAATTATACTCCTAGAGTTGAAAGTCCCAGATGTAGTTTTAGAGAAATTTGACTTTCAAAAATTCATATTCCTTCATCACTGATCTAATGAGTCACTTACAATCATTTTGATACTTCTGATCACTGTTACTGGCATTTATGCCAGTTAGGAACCTTTGGATGCAAATACAAGAACACGGTGACACATTGTGCTACACACTCAGAACATGATCATCTCCGAGCCGGGAATATGGTGCGTCGTGATCAGGTTCCTACACTGGCGAGACAGTATGATGTTTGCACTATGAGTTTGGCTGACTTCACTTATGAGTATTGGTCTCTAGTTGCATCCGGGTATCTATGTAGGCCTCGAGTTTATCTTTTAAATTCCATGTTGAAAAGTCACAGTAAAAAGATCGTGAACGTCCCTTTCCCTTTCTAGGAAGTGGATAAGGAAGCTACAGTGGAGTTCTTCTTGGTCACCGAATCTGTTTCCTGTCCTGCAAGAGAGTGTGTTCTGGGGCAAAGTGTATTGAGGACAGTAAGAATAAAAAGGCACAAAGAATTTGGATGCTGTAGAATGTTGATGGGACCTTTCACGGTGATACACTCGACAAAGAAGAGAGATACACTGCCACACACGCTGGCTGAAAATCATTCTCCTAGTGTTCACAAAAAATATTCAGAAAAAAATAGATTCTAGTTTCATACCAAAACAGGACATGTATAACATGTACTAAAGCAATTAAATAAACTAAAATAGTAATAGTAATTGAAATCTAATCTGGTTGGGTTCATGATAATCTACTTATTCTCTGAGATTGAGCTGATTTCTGTACAGAAAAAAAATCTTCTCTGTGAACAAGTCAAATTCTTCCCTAGAGTCTATTCCCTGATCTTGAATAAAGACTCTTTTATTAAAGAGAAACGATAACAACAAAACAAAACAAAAACTTTTAAAGGTGACAAAAGAGATCACATGGTTAATACTTGGAGGAGTCATGATGAAGTTAAGGTTAGATTTTCAAACATAGTTCATTGATCATAAAGTCCCTAGAAAATAGATGATCAGTTGATTGATTTCTAACTTGATTTGTACATGTAGAATAGGTCTAGGTTAAGTAAACAGAAGTCTAAATTGACTGACTGAAACTCAGTTTTAGACCCTGAATCGATTCCCTGATTTTTGCCAGTTTGCATGCCCAGACAGAATGAAGCATAAATGGAGGGGTAATTTTACACTAGGTAAAGGAAATAAATTGACTTTGGGGTATTCTTAGGAACAGGAACAGAAACAGCACTGATTCTAGTAATTTAAAGGGTCATTCTACTCTGTTTATGTGGGAAAGGTACTGTGGAAGTATGGTTGCCAAAGGAACATTAGATGAAGTGCGTCCTACTGTGGGCTCATTGGTCAGTGTACAGAACCTCTGGTATTTCTACAGCATTGTTATGTACAGTAGGAACAGATATATCCAGTAACTGGCAGAGTTCCTACATTACTTCCTGACCTGTGAAGTTAAAGATATTATTTTGAAAAGGCAAAGTGAAACCAGGAGAGTTTCTAGTACAGAAATAGAAAACCAGTAGAAACGCTTCATTACTGGAGAGATGCTTAGAACCACTGATAAGATTCAAGGGTGATGATGATGTCTCAGGGTTCCATTTTGCTTAGCTGTTTGGTTTGCTCAGAAAGTAGCCAACCATTTGCTATACACTTCTTGATATTTATTTCTGTTTCTTTATTCATTTTCCTAGTTGAACCCTGACTAAAAGATTTCAGGGTGAAGAGAATACAGCTGTTAAAAAAAGAAAAAAAATGAATAACTCAAAGTGTGGAGCCTGGCTTCAGAAAAACATAGCAGGTAAAGGGAAAAAGTCTTTGATGAATGAAATAGAAAAAAAATTAATTTGAACAGGCTGGTAGTAAAAAATGCATATGAAAGTGACTAGAGGTGAGAGTTAAGAAACAAGGAGCATGGCAGAAAAGTGTTTAATAGAGAACATCACTTTTAAAATTTATTTTATAACATTTTATCTCTCTAGCTTTATGGAAGTATGCATTACATGTAAAAATACAATATTTTAGGATGTGTGTCTGTGTATGACATTACTTTTTAACTATTGATCTTGTAATTGAGAATTAGAGTGTTTCCGTATCTTGAATATTGCCAATAGTCTTGAAATGAGAAGAATAGGCAAATACCTGTGTAACCAGGCAATTTACCTCCTAGGATATGGATGTATACTCAGAAATAGGATTGCTTATCATGTATTTATCATATACATTGCTTATCATATATATATATATATATATATATATATGTATTAGAATATCTATATCGCTAAAATTTTTTATGGAAATGAAAGCCGAAAAGGATATGTGGATCATTTCTTTGAAATAAGTGGAAGGGCAAGACTTCTTATATGATATCCGAATGCTTAATTAGATTGCAATCTAAAGGTAAGTGGAAAGCAAATTTTAGCCAATAACCTTGGATATTTACTTGATATTTCCAAACCTACTTTTATATTACTGCTTATAGTAAAATTTAGAAGAGAAAGAATTACTTGATGGAGAAACTATTATTAAAATGGAATAGGACCTTGCTTATTTGGGAAATTGTACTATAACTGGCAATAGTATCTCATCCCCTTATCTCTATGGTGAAAACCTGAGTGGTTGGTACAGACCAAATATTTTCTATCCTTCTACAATATCACAAACATTGTGGACTGAACAAAAATAAAATGAAGGTTACAGGTAAACAGCAGAGATGTAGGGTCAAGATGATAACGAGGTTGTTTGCCTCTGAATTCCCTCATTCTGCTTTGTGGATGGAAGATGCTTTCTGCCTCTTCTTGTCCCTGTCACATTTATAAAAACACAGTCATAAATAGGATCTCCAAAGGAAACAATTCAGTATAATCACCTCTAAGTTTCTTATTTCCAAATATAGTCACATTCCTAAGCGTACAGGGTTAAGTCTTCAAGACAGGAATTTTAAGAGGTTGTGGCACAAATTTGTAAATGGGCAAAGATAATGTTTATCAGTTCTTTCAGAAATAATTTTTTATTTGTTTGTTTGCTTGTTTTGGCCAGTTCAGCCGGCCCTAGGCTAGTGCAGCATGTGGTGTCAGGGATCGAACTGCGGTCCCTGCGCTTTGCCTAAGCTTGCCTAAGCAGAAGCTTTAGACCACTGAGCTATCTCCCCAGCCCAAGAAATAACTTTTAGATGATGTTCTGACTTTAAAAACATGAATATATTACATTCTGTTCTGTAAAAGTCTTCCATATTTTAATGTATCAAAATTTGAATATGTAACAAAAGCTATGTGTTTCCTGACTTTACCAGTGCCATTCTGTTTAACAGAAAATTCTAGATATTTTAAACATTTACTATTAGTGAACAAAAGCAGTGAATGTGTTAAGTGTAAAGTGAATAGGCTGTCATATACATTTGGTGATTGATATGCTCATTTAACATTCTGGATTATCAACTGCATCATGGTGATGGGATTAAAATATTAAGACATTGAACTTAATTATAAGTTTCCTGGGTCATATATTCAAAGGCTCATTGTAAAATTAATTATTTATTGAATTATTTACTGTTTGCCTATTGCAAAGAAAAATGTCAAAACATGTATTCCAGTTGTTTTCTAGAGGAAAATATATTTTTTTCTTATAAATAAAATAATTATTTATAAAAATGATTTTATAATAAATAAATGACAATGTGTCAAAATCTAGTATATCATCGAAGATAAGGTCATATGCAATGTATTTAAAAGAGTTCAGGTAGATTGTTGCTAAATTTGTGCACATACTTTGCAGACTTGTAGATGAGTCTGTTATCATAACATAAATATGGCTGTCAGCTCGAGATCTTCTGTAGTAGAAACTCCTGACTACTCTCCAATCTCTAGGCTTCTCCAGTTTTATTTTCTCTTTCGCCATCACCACACCCCTTTCATCAAAGTTTTGCAGCATACATGTTGGTCCACCTAAAGGATCCATGTTCTTATTTCTCTAGCCCCTTTGAAATTATGGGAATTAAACAGTGACGTTTATGCAAAAGTGGTGTGTGAAACAGCTCGGTTGCAAATTTAGACAGGAAATTGCTTGCCCTTCTGTTTTCTTCCTCACCTGTTCCATGGTTGAACATTTATATCTATCCAGAATTCAAATACAATGAAAAAATGTCGATAAAATTATGGTATTCTAAAACAAAAGACAAGAAACTAGGATCATGACAACCGTTCAGTGGGATCCAGTTCTTGAAGCGGCATTTCTGTTTACTTTTGAATTGCTTCATGAACAAAAGTAAATCTTCTAACAGATTTAAGTAAATTTTGTGCATCCTAACTGAATTTCAGTTTGGTGAATGAGGTCTATAATCAAACTGTTTTTTCTACCATTTCATCTGAAACATAGAGAATAATTAGAAATGCATTTCCATACCAATCACCTATGACTGAACACATATATTCTACCTTAACTCCAAGGTATAGATGATTTTCCCTTTAACATTAACTTTCTTTCACAGCCCTCTGTGTATTACCTGTCTTGAAATGTCAGTGGCTATATTAATGGAAACAGTAGGCATATGATTTTCACAGTAATTTCACCACCACTAAATGATTCTCTTCAATATTGAAGGACAGTATCAACCACATTCTTCAAGCAAACTAATGCTGCACTCTATCTTCCTCAACTTTTCACTCTAAAATATTGTCTGCATATTGCCTTTTCTCTTCTCCCAAGTTTTCTTGGGCCCACTCCATCTTAGTCATTTGCAGATGTTTGAACAAAATACTACAGACTGAACAAATTATACATAAAACAAAATACAAACATTTCTTAAAAATTAAGAATCTGGGCTATAAAATATACATGTTCTGCCAGTTTATGTGTCTGGTGAAAGCCTGATTCCTGGGACTTAAATGGTCACCTTTCCCCACATCCTGCTGGAGGAAGTGTTGGTGGCACACAGGGACCCTCCAATTAGAAGAGGACCCATGGATGCAGCCCTGCCCCTCCCAGAAGACCGACCTCCCACTGTCATCACACTGGCACAAAAGATTTTATATATTAATTTTGGTAAATAAAGAGGGAACAATTTTCTATGTGTTTCTTCTTTTCACCAAACAATTTCTCATATTACTATCTGACACCTAGTACTAAGGTTTGTTCCATTTTAGAAGGAGATGCATTTTGTAATCATTTTTCATTAGGAATAGTACCTTTTTTCCTATATTTTTAGGGATGGGTCTACAGGGTGTTCAGGGTCTCACTACTAGATTGGACTCAGAGTGATCTGTCTGTTTATAGCCTCACAAGAGCTGGGATCACAGGAGCATACCACCATGCCCAGTCTCAATTGCCATCTCAGTGCACTCCAGGGGCAGGGGCAGGGGCAGGGGCAGGGGCAGGGGTAGGGATGGCATGGCTGGCCCAGATGATCAAAACCCTGGCCCCTGGGTCTGCTTGTAGGTGCTTTAATCACCTGAGCTATTTGCCTGGCCTTAGGAACAGTCCTTTAGTGGCCTCAACTGTGCAGGATTATTTTGATTCTAGAATGGACAAGGGACTGGGCAAAGAAAGAAATCTTATCATCTGCTGTTTTCTCCATATGATAATTTAATATATGGTTCAGACACAAGTACATAAAATCATTCTAAGTAAAATCTTAATGTTTATAAAACCATTCTCCCTTAATATAAATACACAATGATAGTTCATAATTCAAAAAATAATCAATTGACTACAATGTTAAGCCTATTAAAAAACTGGAATGAAAGATACAGATTGAGGGTATCTTGGGCACTCCAAGAGTATGATCACCCCAAGTGATCAAAATGGAATAAGAGAGCACACAGCAGAAAAGCTGCTGACTTTTCCAAGAAGGCATGGAATGCTTTTCTGGCAAGCTAAGCATTTTTAACTGTGTCCTTAGGCTATGACTAGTTCAAGCATGAAAATACAAAATCAGGTTGACATTTTAGAGTCATAACTATATAAATATAGAAATGAACTGGACTGAGTATATACAGTGTAATAAAAGAACAACAGGGAGGCTAGAATAATTTCCAGGACAGGAGTGTTAGAGGAGGCTATGAAATGGGAAGATGATGGTAAAGTAATAGGATTTTATATGGCTAAAATATAGACTAGAAAATTAGATGGACGTGATTGGCAATATGAATATGTACTGTCACAAACCTGAATTTTTCTTTTATTTTATGAACATTTCAGTTTAACGAATGATGTCACTGGGAAGCCCAGCTTAGCTTTTTACCAGAGAATTAAGACATCCACAACTCAAGTGCACAGGCTTTTTACTGTTAAAATTTGAAATATACTAACAATAACCAAAAATGTAGCTTTTCATCAAAAAAAAAATTCTAAAATTCTAGTTCATAATAATTTCAGAACAAAGTTCCAAGAAAAGCCATATGTTCTAGAATATTTTGTTTCAAATGAGACTGTCTAAAATGAGATCAACCTAGTGTTTTATAGGCTTTTCTACAGAATATAGGCCTGCTAAAAGGTTTGAAGGGCTGATATTTCCATACTGTTCTTTTATGGCAAACACCACCAGGGTAAGACTCCGATGTCTTAGCTCTTCCATGGCTAAGACCCAATACCTGGCACCCACTACCCCGTGGAGAGGGCTAAGTCAGCTCAAGTTCTAGGAAGACAGACCGTGTGTGGCTGGTAGCAGGGCAGAATCCTTATGGCAGAAGGGCATTGATCCCGAGAGACCTGAGCTGGGAGCAGTTCGGAGGGAAGGAGTGTGAGCCCAGGACTCTGCCCAAGGTCGCACGCACATCCTTAGCCTGCCCAATTACACACAGAAGTGCACTTTGTTCATCTGCTTGTCAGCAACCAAGCATGCAAGTTAACAGTTAAGGTGAACTGTCACGTAGGGTGATTTTTAATCTTCTTAATCTTTTCAGTGATGTTTTTCAGGATTAAGAATGAGCATCCTATAGTGAACCATCCTTTAATTTGTTTATAGGACATTATGTTTATCTTGTATATTTCTACAGCTTTCCCACGCTTTTTATGAAAAATCATTCTTGTTGCTTCCAGTAAGTCAGTTGTATGAATTCCATTTAAATTTACTAATCTGCTTGTTACTGTAGAAAATGAAAATTAGATCATGCACATAAATTAGGAACCCAAAAGCAAAACTGCATGAAACACAACCAAAGAAAGCTAAAATTAATAACACAAATCTATTAGGATTAAAAGTTGATCGTTAGATTTAATCCATTTGTAGATATTTTTCTTGTATATCTCAATATAATATTAATAAACCTGGATAATATCTTCCCTGCTTCTCAAACTAGATTTTCAAGAATATTATTAAAGGATATTTTTTGTCAAGTTATGAATGGTAAAGCAATTGATTCCAACAGGGGGTAAAACATTCTCAGTTACTCTTTTCTCATTGCTGGGGCAAATACCTGACACCCACATGAAGGAAGGAAAAGTTTATTTAACTCACAGTTAATGGAGGTTGCATACCATCCTCGGCTGGCTCCAGGGCAGAGGGGCACAGGGCAGACAGAGGGCAGCAGCACATGGCAGGGCAAAGAGCAGAGAGCAAGAGGAAGGAGCAGCAGCAGCGAGGGCCACAGAGAGCAGGTCTGTGTCTCTTGTGTTGCCAGCTGTCCTCCCCAGGCTGGGTGTAGCACTCACACCCATAATCCCAGCAGTTCTCAGGCCCATAATCCCAGCAGCACTCACACCCATAATCCCAGAATTTCTCAGGCCCCGAATCCCAGAGCACTCAGACCCATAATTCCAGCCTTGGATCATGAATTAGTTACAAGCTCTAGAAGTCCACCTCATGACTGCGTGAGGCTTTGGGAGGACAACTAGATGAAAACCATAACAAACACTATATTAGAATTATAGCCAGGTTAGTTAGTATTAATAAAATATCAAATCCTACATATGTAAATACACGTAAGTTTTAAAATGTTAATCATGTACAAGGTAATTAGTTTAAAATGTACTAATAATATTTACATGGAGTCATTGACATGCATATATTCTGCCTTTGTTAGATTTAGAAATGACTGAACAAAATAGTCTATTATTAATAAAATAATAAATCTCAACATTAAAAATACCTGAATTAATTTTACTTGTTATTTTCAAAAAATTTTGTACATGTGTGGTACAAATATATATGGCTAGCCTAGCTATTAAGCTTTGTATGAAAATAAACTTCCTTGCTATTAAGCTTTGTATGAAAATATTTGTAATGATTTTGCAAGAACTATTTTGGTAGAACTCAAGACCTTGTTCTTGCCAAGCAGGCATGAAAGTCACTGTGGTATGTCCCTCACCCATGAAGAACTTTTAAGATACTAGATTATAGGAGATCTAAAAGTCTAACATTGACTCCTATCTTAATGTTAACTCCAGTTATTAAAAAGCTTGTTATTTGTCATTTTATCCATGTCTTGACATTTATCTTAGTCCCTTTCTCATCGCTGGGACAAAATATGAAACACAAACAGCCTAAAAGAAGAAAGATTTGTTTGAGCTCATGGTTTCTAGAGGTTTCAGTCCACAGTCGCTGGCTCCAAGGGAAAAAAGAGAGTTGAGAAAAGGTCTGGGCAGGAAAGCTGATCGCTTTGGGGTGACACGGAAGAAGAGCGAAGGCAGGACCGCATCTAGCCAGGCCCCGCCTGCTACCGCCAGCCCAGCTCTGACAATCCACGAGCCAGCCACTTTCCAAAATCCCATTTCTTTGCACCTCAGAGCCTTAGGAGTCAGTCCCTCTAGATACCAATCGCAATGGTACGTCAATAATTAGAAAAACTACAGAGAAAAAAACACGTGTATATGCATGTATTTGCCTGTGTGTGTGTGTGTGTGCGTGCGTGCGCGTGTGCGCGTGTGAGTGCATGCGCTGAGTGAAGAGTATTAAAGAGAAGAGATAAAGGGTGAAAATAAAGTGAAATACAGAAATCTATTATTTTGGTTAGGAAACATCGTTAGTAGATAAACAGTGAGGCAAATGAAGGATGAGATTTTTGTTTTAAAAATGTGAGCGAATCTCACAGGAATTTTCTGGGGAAGGAAGGATGACTCGGTCTCAGTGTTTCTCCTGTCCAGTGCAAGTGAAATATTTCCTCTGATTTCAGTCATGACTAAGGTTCTATTGGAAAAATTGAGGGACAGTAGTCGGTCACCCTTCTATGGGACTGTTCAATTGAAAATTTATTAAACCAAAACCAGTAATCTCCACCATGAGTTAGGTCTATCCTTCCCATTTTTATCAAAAAATGTGACAGCATTTCATTGTCTTTAAATTATTGAGAACTTTTATGTAAGAATTCTTCCTAGGTTGTATATCTGAATTCTTACAAGAAATTGGAAAAGTCATTTTCTTTTCTGTGCACTTCAATTGCACTATCGCTCAGAAATACTTATCCGTCTGCTCTTGGTACCTGCCTTAGTTCATATAACTGCAAAACTCTCCACTTTGTATTATATTTCATGTAAAAATACCAGGCTGTCCTCCACACATCCTCCCTGCCACTTGCTTCGCCTGTGTTACTTCATTGTAGCATTTTTAAGCTCAAAGTCATTGTGATCTTTGGAGAAATAACTCTCAGGACTGCTTATCAATAGCATACTCTAGCGGGCTTCACTTTTGCCACCAGTTATGTGAAAGGAATGTCTATTTTTCAGATGTTAGGTATACCTTTAAATTTATTTCAAACCTCATGTAAGAGCAAAAAGCAGACTGTGGATTTTAAAATTCTTTTCAAATAACTAGAATCAAACACTACTATTTGACACCTATGAAACCATAATTTTCCTAGAGAATTTTTCAAAGGCTAACATATCTCTAGTAGGGATTAATACGTTTTTTAAATCCTTAAGGGTGTGTGTGTGTGTGTGTGTGTGTGTGTGTGTGTGTGTATTTCCTTTTCACTGTAATCTTGAACATTTTATAAGTTGTTATGCTTTTGTGTTTCATTAGTGTTCTATAATTTGGAAAATTAGGCATGAACAATATGTATTTGTGAAGTAATCACAGGATTACAAACACACAGCTCCCAATAATATTTTAAACTGCATAATGAAAAAAATGTATTTTTCTACTAAAACAATGATATTTCTGTGCATTTTTATGCTACAGTGTTACATAATTGTCTTAGAATATAAACAAGAGAATAATATTGCATTAACTTCTAAGTACTAACTCAAAAGAGAAATCCTAATTATAGAGTTGTTATGCTGGTACTATGGCATTCACTGAAGTAAACCCAATCTATAGGATATAAACAAACACAAATAAGTCATTTAATATATCATAATTAATTAAAGAAGGACACAGATGTCAATCAATAGTCATATTTTTCAACAATGTTTAATAAAAGCAAGAATAATAGTGATACAATGAAGCACAGTGTTTTAAAAATGATCCCTTTTTGACACTGGGGATTGAACTCAGGGACCTAAAAATGAGCTATATCAAAAGCCCTTTTTATGTTTTCTGTTTTGAGACAAAGTCCTGCTATTAGATTTCCCCAGCTGGCCTTGGACTTACGATCCTTCCCACCTCCAAAATTAATAAAATGAATATAAGCAAATCACTTACATTTTAGTATGTGAGGCTGGGGAGATAGCTTGGTGGCTTAAGCATCTGCCCCGCAAGCACAAGGTCCCAGGTTTGGTCTGAGGTACCACATGCTGCGCAGGCCCTGGAACCTAGTGTGGTGGCGCATGCCTGTAAGCCCAGCATTAGGGAGGCTGAGACAAGAGGAACGCTATGAATCTGAACTGTGTAGCAAGACCCTGTATCAAAAAATAAAAAACTCCCAACTAGCACGTGACATAGAAATATAAGTGGACATAGCATCTTAGAAAACAGACAAAAGAACTGGTAGATTCTTGTCTGGGGCAAAACTGATTGAGATTGGTAAAATAATTTTTAAATAAAATATATAGAATTTTATTAAACAGTAAATACTAATTATAAAAATGTTATCAAGAATTATCAAAATAGATTAAAAAATTTTTTGAAACACTTGACAATATAAAAGCTAAAAGCAAGTGTAGGAAAAAGAAAAAAGCTGTATTTAGTGAAAGAATGGGAGGGCAAAAAAGTTTCTGAAGACTGGCATGTACTTTAATCACATATTTTATGCTGACAGAAAAGACTTGACAGCCACAACCTAAAGAGGAGGTTTATTTTTGACTCACAGTTCTAGAGAGTTCATTCCGTGTTCAGCTGGCTCCACCGCGGAAACAGCATGGTGGAAATTCGTGGTGAGCCAAAGCTGTCAGCCCCTGACAGCCAGAAAGCAGAGCGCGCAGGAGCAGCCTGAGTGGCACGAGCCCGCCTGCGACTGCCCGCGGGGACCAATGTGCTACTTCCGGTCTCGAAGCCTAGGAACACAACCAGCTGTGACTGGAGACGTGCCCACGGATGAGTCCAGAGCCACTGACCCAATCACTTGTGAAAGCCCCACCTCTTACATGTGAGACTTTGGGGAGACCTGTTAGAAAGTTTAATTATAATACTGTTTCTTTCTTTTATATGATTATTGTAATTTCTGTGCTTTTTTTTATCTGTTGTTTAATTCAAGCCTACTATCCAGAGTCCTCCTATCCAGAGTCCCCTTTTTATCACAGTTGTTTACATTGGAAATATCTTAGCGGAATATTTTAATTTCCTTAAATAAAAACAAACTTGGCTTTGAACTTTTTTCATTCTGTTATATTCTGTGCATTAATCTTTTTTCTGTTGACACAGGAAAATACTTTAGAATGGGTACTTTAGGAAAATACTTTAGGAAAATACTTTTTATGAAAGTACTTTAGCATGGGTACTTTATGAAAAAGTTTATTTAGTTTGCAGTTGTGGGGATTTAAAAGCTCAGCACGGGCTTCTCCTGGCTCTAAAGAGGACCTCCTGGAGGATGATGACAGGCGGGCTAGCAGTGGAGCTTCCCTTGGGATACACTAGGCTGAAGGACAGGAACGGTTGCTCTTCTGTAACAGCCCTCCAGGAGAAATAAATTCTCATATAACACCAGCAGGCATTGGCTCTGCAGGTGATCCCCCAGTTAGCTTTGCCTCTTACAAACTCCACCGTCTTTCAGCAACGCCATACTAGGATTGCATGTTCAAAACATAAATCTTTGAGGTACAAATCACAGCCAAACCAGGGTAGTTCCCATTTATGTGGCTTCTATAAAGTCAAGGATCACGTGTGACACTGACACCCCCAAGACTTGCCATTGCCAAGTCAGGAAAAGAGCAAGTCAGATAAGGAATGCCATCTCACATGGCATACGTGTCCTAAGTGCCTCATTGTCGCCTTCCATAATCTGCCATTCCATGTTGCAGCTGGCTCTATTACCTGACAGAAAGAATACTTTGACCTTTCCTAATATCATTGCCAACAAAATTCTCTCAACCTATTTTTATTTCACACATACACATTGCTTACATATCTATTTAAATAATTCCAGTCAAATTTGTTTTGAATATGTATGCTTCAAGATGTCATAACATGGGATTGCTCATTTTTAAAATTCAAACTTCGTATCACCTCTGCATTACCACACACAGGTAACACAGGATACATGCGTGCCTCCCTACCTGCTCATCTCACTGATTAAGTCTTATCCAGGTTTCGACAGGGTAAATTCTGTGTGTACAGTTCTAGCCAGAAAGTTTGAATGGATAATCAAAAAGAAACAATGGAAAAGTCCTGCATTTTGCAATGGTACAATCTGCTTTAGACAGAAAAACACCAAAGGTGAACTATAACGCTTAGATGCATAGAATTTTGTAACATGAGCGAAATTACCCAGAAGAACAAAAATAAGATAAACACTAAGTAATGCTGAGGGCATTGTGGTGTCTCGGTATGGTAACAAAGTTATCCTCACTGAAACCATGACATGGGAGCCAATGTTTTGTTGTAGTTCAAAAAATGAATTGCAGCAGAAGAATAGACATATAAGGAAAGGGCATATACAATATTTAAGTCATTCTTTGCAAAAGTTGTGTAGAAGGAAAATGCCTGGTCCATTCAAGCCAACATGCCTAGCTGAAACAACAAAATGAAAAGTCATAGAAAGGCCAAGAAATTACTGGAAGCCAAAACCTGTTGGCTAACATGAGAACATTTCCTTATATCCAGGAAGACCTGCGACATGCATAACTCTCACTTACTGAGTTCAGTTTAGAAAGCCTATGTCATCTCTGCATTAAAATAGGAAAAAATACTACAACATGGTTGAGTATGTACATATTGAGAAGTCCTGAGAGTAAAGTCCAGATTTTCCAATCCTAATAGCTCTAATGCTTTAGTCCATCCCTCAGGATTTGTATCTTATGAATAATAAATTGAAGATCAAACTTACACTTTCCTCTTTTATGTCTGGAAGACACATACAGGAAACTGCAAAGGAAACTCAGCGTGAGGGGATACATAGTTTCCTAGGCAGTGTAGCCTACTTTAATGTGCAATTTAATTGAGTCTTTCTAAAACTTAACTTTTTAAAAATTTAATCTTAAACCCAATTTCATACATACCATTTCCTAGTGACTATTGAGTTTAGTAGTACAAGCCAATTTCATGACAACAGGTCAGACAATATGTAGTTTGTCAAGTACAACCAGAAGATACAATCACCTGACTACCACCATCAGGTGAGGCTCAGGCCCTAGCAGGATTTGGTGTCAAGCAGGATTTCTTTGAAATCCTAAGAGATCTCATCCTGATTTTTCTATTGTGTTTATCACAGCTCTCTTACTATATTTATAACTTCCAGTAACTGTTTAAGCAACATTGCATCTGTAAAATTATAAAGCACCATTCATAGAGTGAACTGCATGGCAAGCTTTATGATTAGCAAATACTTTTAGCTCTGATCTACACTCACAAATGTGGCTTTATAAATGCTCTAATAAATGGTCTAAAGCAACATGGAGATACATATGATAAATGTTACATCCAAGAATCTAAAAGGCTTGGCAATTATTGAGCTACTTTCTGAGCTGTCATGTCTTTGAATTTTATCTGAGATTGTGTGTCATATTCTAGCTGACATATTGTTTTATATGGGCCTTTTACTGTTCTTGTTATGACTTTAGTCACTGTGAAATTACTGACACAATAGAGCAGGAAGTTATCTTTTATAATATCAACAAATTGAAGTAACAATGAACTTGATTATGACAAGGAGTCATGTAGCTCTTTTAGTCCTGCATGTAGGAGTTAAAGTATTGCCAACGTTCTTGCAATATTTAACAATTATTTCCTGTAACATTTACTGTTTGATAAAAGAAACAAAGGATATCATTTGCACCAAATGAGTGGTGCAAACCTGTAATCTCAGCACTCTGGAGGAGGAGGCAGGATGATCATTGCAAATTACAGGCCAGCCTGAACTATGTAGCAAGACATTGTCTCAAAACAAAACAAAACAAATAGAAAAGAACATAGAAACAAAGGATGACATCATTTGCATAGCCATCACCAAATACTACATCAGTAAAGATGAAACAACAGTCCCAGTGTGTGCAGTTCACGTCCACAATGACAACAGTACAGACTGACTTATTAGTGTCTGTTTCTGAGAAGGTTAAAGGAGAAACACTCCAGAAGGAAATGATAGAAATAGAACTCTGCATCTTTCATGTCTATCAATGTGGTAGGAATATATGATGTATGCCAGCTAAAGCATATTGCTTTTCTTTTATTAATGTGTTCTAAAACTAGAGTCACAAGGGTTCTGGCATTTCTCTTTTCACTGTAATTAACCCGTATCTGTGGTTCAGGGAGCTGCTATGGAAATGCTGCGCTGTCCCGGCTGTGTATTTAGGAACAGGGAAAGCAGTACAACATGTGTTCCTGGACATGTGAGTCCAGTTCCTGTGAAACTCTTCATGCATATTATGTCTTCTATCCTCTTAGGAATTTGTTTTCTCTAAGCTCCAAATTCAGCATCATTAATTTCTCGGCAGTCATCAAGGAAAGGCCTTTAAATCTATACTTTTGCAAATAGAAAAACTGCTGTTTTCTTAGTAGAAAGTACTAGAGGAATATCGCAAGTGGAAGATTTATTTCAGAGTTTTTAATGTTATAAATCAGTTGTCATATTTCTGTATCTCTAATCTTGATTCTCTTAGTCTAAAGTAATATGTGAACACCATTAGAAGCTAACGTTCATTCTAGTTTTCTGATGTCCGATAAGGTTTATAGTTAATTCTACTTCCTTGGCAGCTACTAATTCAATGCATTCAGACAGTCCAGCAGGCCTAATTTATCCAATATTGCCTGATTTTCTATTTTATGTAGTATCTTAGATTTTGTTCCTAAGAATATTCGCGAGGTTTGCACGCATAGATCTTAAACCTTGCAGTTTCTCTAATGGCTACTCTGTAACTTCAAAGCAATATTTTCTCCCTACCTTGGCTAATTTGGTTAGGTCATCTTAGGTTTGATGTGAGACACAATAAGGAGTGCTGAGGTGGGACTTTGGGAAGTTTGGCATCTTGACCCAAGATATATCCCTTTAGGGAAAGAATAAAGTCAATAAGGAAGGTAGGATGTTTGCCTCAGATAGCAGAGAGCTGGATGGATTTTTCCTGGCGGAGAAGAGGAGTGGGATGGGCAGCTTCATAGAATAGCCTCAGGAGCCACTTCTTGTTCTGGAGTTATCTTAATCAATTCCTTAAATTTTATTTTAATTACTTTGAACAAGATGGATTTTATTTACTTTGTAATCTTGTACTGTAGTCATAAATATTTATATTAAAAATAGACATAATGGCTCCACAATGACAAAAACTAAAATACTATTTCAACATATTAGTCACATATTAAGTATGCTTATTTTTACTTGAAATAAAATTTAAAATGATGTTCTAGTCACTTGCTTTCCATAAATCATAATGTAATTAGAAAGGATCACAATTCCAGTCATTTTAATAAATCACTCATGTGTAGTTTGTACAGCAAAACTTTTGACTTTGACAGAAGCTTCCTTTCAGACAATAGTAGCTTATAATCTATATATATATGTTCTGTTATTGGATTAAAATTGCTACTCAAGCATATTGATCACTGAATTAAGAGTACTTTCCCTTGAAATCAATCCAAATAACACATGAAATTCCAAGTTTCCATTCAAGATGCTTTGTCTTATAAAAACATTTTGAACACTCAATTTTGGGGTATAATTTAATTGGAAAAGCATTTATTACTCTAGCTTTTAGAAGAAATGAGAGCGAATTGCTGGGGGAGTTTTGGTGTTTAAAGCCTACCGAGGAGAATGGTCAGAAGGACTATAGAATTTTCAGACACTCCAAAAATCATAGGGAAAGGATGCCTAACTGTGCTAGCTGTCTTCCATACTTACACTGGTGGCTATCCGATGCCTAAAAGGAACTGGCAGAGCCTTAACGGAGCTTTCTTATATCACAAACATAGCTGTTCCCAGGACACCCTGGAAGAAGAAGGTTTCATTTGCTTTCATACACCCAAAATTTATGAGTGCTTTCCATGAGAAGCAAGACACTTGAAATTAGACTTTTAAGAGAAGAACGCACTATACTATTTTGATTAAGTACAACAATTTTGTTTCTTTGTGTGCCACTGACTTTAAACTTGGAATGCACTGCTGCATCTGATAAAGTCCCAAACTCTGTGATTGCTTTGATAAAGTTATGGAGCCTTTAAACGAAAGGGCAGAAAAATGTCCTTTCACATCTCAGAGAATAACGCTCGCTATACAAGAGTTTACAATGGTTCGCTCTTAACTCAATTCCTTTGTAATAAAGATACAAACTTGTTTTTATTATGGAAGGTTTAAAGGAGAATATCAACCCTATAGCATAGGAACTTGCAAAGAAATGAGCAATTTCAACAGAGACTCATCACCGATGACTATCAAGAGAGTATTTTGCAATTCATAAATCCTACCAAAGCCTATTTTACAACTTGCCATCTTTTGTAAATCACCATTTTCTTGGCAAAAATACACAAGTACATTGAAAATAGAAAACAACACAGCATATTTAACCTATCTTAGTGGTGAGATAAATTGTTCTTTACTACTTTATGTAGATAAAATGAACATTTATCAGAAATATAAGTTGTTTTTAACTAAAGGACAGTTAAATGTATTTCTAAATGACACTGCCATTGATTTAACTAATCAAATGAATATATATCATTAGTAAGTATAATTATATACTCTTTGGAAAGATTACTCTTGGCTTGTGATTTATGTAGCTTACATAGTTAGATATTTTACTTTGTAAGCAGATGTTGGTGATTTTAGTCTGACTGGAACAGCTTACTCTCCTCTTCCTTTTGCCAATGAGAAATGAAGGAAAACTGATTCAATTCCTTACTACTGGGTAGACATCCTAGGAAAAGCGGTCATAAAACCATGATGCACAGCAGTTATTGTGGTAATATACTCCAACTTGAAGTGAGGGAGAAACAAAACAATACTTTATGTACTAATGGAATCCTTAAATACTTAAGGAAAATAGAAATATCTGGCCTAGTTCTTCAAACTGCGTTGGTCCTAAATATCAGTGTCTGTGCTTTAAAAAAATTGGTGTTTGAGAAATAATATTTATTTTTTCATTTTTTTTTTATTCTGTATTTTAGGAAAGGGTCTCCAGGGTGTTCTAGATCGGACTCGTAGTGATCTGCCTGTTTACAGCCTCCGAAGTGCTGGGATTAGAGGAACAAACCACCACGCCCAGTCTCAATTGCCATCCCAGCATGTCCTGTGGGCATGACCAGCAAGGCAGGCCGAGGGATCAAACCCTGGTCCCTGAGCCTGCTTGCGGCCACTTTAATCTGCTGAGCTATTTGGCCAGCCTGAGAAATAATACTTACTATTAAATAAATGAGGGCATTTTGGTTGGCTGTAGAAAGCATAACTGTATCCAGGCTTGGGTGCTATTTTGGGTGTTGAGTGTTTCTAGGTAACCTCACTCTCCCTACCAAATGTCCAGGTTATCACAGAGCAGTCAGTACGGTTTAACGGAGAGAAAAATAAAGATGATCAACCTGATATGTTCTCTTGTGAATGTCAGTGGGAATGTACGTGGGGGCAGCTGAAAGCAATTCATAAAGAAAAGAAGGAAGAAAAATACCTGGAAAATAGCCATGAAATGAATAAAGCCTGCAAGAGAACTTGTGGCTTTCTACAGTTCATGATAAATGTTATAGATCTTTCCTTTGAGAAATCTAGGGACTCTTTATTTTAATAACAGCCACAAACTTCCATTCCACATTATATATTCATTAGAAATTTTCTGTAGACTTTAATTTACAGTAATATACAGGTATTCACAAAGGCCTATATGTGAAAAGGAAAGGAAAATTTAGCCAGCTTCTCCTATCATTTTCTATTGCGAAGTTCTTTAACTCAAGAAGGGCGTGGACAGTAAATGAGTAAGAGCGCAGCGTGCAAGCTAGGACAATGAGCGAAAAGTAGCATAATAATTAAATATACAACGGCACTGTAAACTTCTGCTTTTCTATTTATTAAAAAATAGATGCTGCTCTGCAGAGAGGACATAGTCTGACCTATTTGTTACGACTTAGAATTAATTGAACGGGTGTGCAAGATTAACAAGCTTCTAGCCTGGTAGAGTGATGTACACCTAACACACCAACCTTCCTGAGGTCAGCGCAGGAGGATTGCTGCAAGTTCGGGGCCACCCTGGGCTTCACAGTGAGTTCAAGGCCAGTCTCACCTGCGCAACAATGCGCTGCTGCAAATACATACATACATACATACATACATACATACATACATATATACATCAGTTTTTCATGTCTAAGCAAGAGGCCATCACAAAAATCAACTTCTATAAAATTAGGCATTCACGGAGAAAAGTCACAGAAAATATCTAGAGCGTCAGTTGTTTCTTTCATTTTCAAAGGGACTTGCTGGAGTCGTCGCCGACATAAGACGCTGGTGCATGCCTTTCATTGCTGAACTTGGAGGCTGAGGCAGGATGATCGCTGGAGTACAAGGCCAGCCAAGGTTACAAAGTGAGTTTAAGTCCAGCCTGAATGACACGACGAAGCCCTGCATCCAAAACACAGCCACAAACAAACAGAAACCACTAGAGCTAATTTTAGACTACCAGCTAATTTGATGGCAGTAGGCATAATGAAATGAAAATGTTCTAGAATGAACCAGACATTAATCTTGACGTTTTTCCTGATGTTCAAGAGTTGACCTTCTATTTTCCTCACATCTCTCTTTTATTTTTTTTGTGAACATTTATTTGTGAATTTGGATTCTGACTTAGGGGAGTGTATGCTGTATTCAGTTTACTAATTGGCTTATGTCACTTAGCATGCTGTCCCCACATTCCAACAAGTCTCTTGCAATCAACAGGATTATATAGCACACTGTATTTATCAACTCATGTGTAGATAGGTTCCTAAGCTATGCCACAGGCTAGCTGTTATGAAATGAATTAAATTTATTTATTAATTTTATTGAGAAACAAATAGCAATGAAACAGTTTCAAAACCGATTAGTAGGACAGTTCCAATAATAAATACATTGAATATTATTGTCTTTGTAATGGTCATTCATACTATAATAAGCAGACATGATGTCCTGTACAAATATTAGTACAAATCTTTCTCCTCATTGAATTAAGTGAAATTACCTGTATATCTATCCTAACTATTTTGTATATACAGATACAAAATGGTCCTTCATTTGTATCTCCTTTTTTATTTAGTTTTGTCAGAGATGGGTATTTCATTGCAGTTTAAATATTGTAGATGTGTGAATTCAGAATAATAATCCAATATAGTTCACTACACCATAAGAGTAGTGGGTTATCCTTACGATGGGCATTGTCAGAAGATTTTTTTTTCCAAAATTTTATTGATAAACAGCAATGAGACAGCTTCAAATCAAAATGGTAGGACAGTTTCAATAATTAACACATTGCATACATTCCTCCCAGTGGTTAATTGCTGTACAACATGCGGACATGATATCCTATATACAAACACCATTAGAACAAATCACTGAATTCATTAAGAGAATGTAACTATATAGCTATCCTAACCACTTTGAATACACAGATACAAAAAGCACATTCATCTGTATACCTTTTTTTGTTAAGTTCCACTATTTGAATATTATAGGTGTGTTAACTCAGCAAAATAATCTAAAAGAGTTCAGTAGTCCATAATAGTATTGGGTCTTCCGCTTGACTGGGAATGTCAGAAATTGTTGAACTGAGTCCCCTACAGCTCAACATAACAGCATGGCTTTACTTCTTATATTTCATTTTTATACTTTTCTGCTAGGTGCTTAAGACCAAGGTAAATCAGGACCTATGCAACAAGAGTTGTAGCTTTTGGGTCTGATAAGGTCAGTGAAATCCCCTCAGGATTTATCCTGAGATCCTGTACCTCAGATTGTAGAACCTTTGTCAGTGCAGCCATGTGGATGAGTCACGGTCATTGTTTGGCCAATGTGCTCTCTGTGAAAGCCTGAGAGAGTGTTTTCTCTCTATGTAACTCTCCTTAGGCACACTCTACTTCATCGATCACTTTCCTCTTTGGCCCCATAATCTCTTTGATCAGAAAATTTGGGACACTGCCGAGTTACATGACGTTACAGTACAGGTTCTCATATGTCCTGAGTCTTAATTGACCTTGGAAGGCTAGGGCCAAAATGTTGGCTTTCCTTGTGACTCTCCTTTTGGTCTAATTTTGGTCTGCAAACTTAGGTTGTTAACCCTCCAGAAGATAATCTTATTGTTATTACCATACCACTTAGGCTGTTAAGCTTAACCTCACTATCTGTCTGCATATCAAACATGTTAGGCATAATATGGAACAGGTATTTTTCATCAAGTATTGATATGTTGAACTTTAAGTCCCCACTGAATATGATAAAAAACCATTTAAAATTAGATTATATTTTAAAAATAGGATAAAGAATTATGTACTTCTCATGTTTCCACATAAGTCCAAAAATCTCACCATATACAACCTTGAAGCAGGACAGTCTCACAGTATTCCTTTTTCTGTCTTTTGCTTTCATTCACCATCCCCTTCTTTTGGAACAACCATCTACCTAAGAGACTTCATAGCAGCAACTGGCTTGTCATGACAAGGAGCCTGTATACAGAATACCAGAATGACAAGCACTCCAAGCATGAAATTACTATTACAGATTACCATCTGCAGTGCATTTGCTTAGTTCACAGGGATCAGTATATACAGTCAGGGTGAGAATCTTTCCAATTAACTGCTAGATTAAAAAAATCTAGAGATTCTCAAGATCATTGCTTTGCCCATCTTCTACATATAAATGTATGTCTTGACATTGTCATGTTTCCTAATTCTTCTCCTTTCCCTCTCTTGATTAGTTAGTCCTCGAGATCCTGCTGCCCTTTTACTTGTATTATGCCTTCGTATTTGTATTTCTTCTTTGGCGTTCTTATACTAGGGAGACTATACGATATTTACACATGTGTGTCTGGTTTATTTCACTTATGAGTATATGTTCAAGTGGCATCCACTTCAATATAAAGGCTT
>NW_004524719.1:6419567-6421351 GCF_000260255.1 Octodon degus | reverse complement strand
AAAAATGCAACTTTTCTATGTGATAAGGTCAGTTAAATCCCCTCAGGATTTACCCTGAAACCCTGTACCACAGTTTGTAGATCCCTTGTCAGTGTCAGCCATGTGGATGAGTCATGGTCACTATTTGACCAATTTGTTCTATGTGAAAGCCTGAGAGAACATTTTCTCTGCATGTGACTCTCCTTAGGCACACTCTACATCATCAATCACTTTCTTCTGTGTTCCCATAATGTCCTTGATCATAAAATTTGGGACACAACTGAGTACAGGATTCTACAGTACAGGTTCTCCTATGTCCTGAGACCCACTGACCTTGAAAGGTGGTAGTCAAAATGTTGGCTATCCTTGAAGCCCTTCTTTTTCTCTAATTTTTGGTCTTCAAACTTAAGTTGTTAACCCTCCAGAAGAGAAACTTAGTTATATTAATCTATAATTTAGGCAATTGAGCTTAACTTAACTATGTGTCTGAATATCAAATATCTTAGACATAACATGGAACCGGTATTTTACAACAAGTATTGATATGTTAAACTTTAATTCCATTCAGAATGTGAAGAGAAAAGAGAAAAAAATAAAAATAAAGAATACTTTTAAAAATATGAATAAAAATTACATTTTTTACATGGAAATTTAGAAATCTAACTGTACACAGCATTTTCACAAGATGGTCCTATGACATTTATTTCTTGTCTCCTTAATTTGTTACCATTTTTTTTAAAAAAAAACATTTACTAGAGAGACAGTGTAGCAGTAATTGGTATGATATGACAAGCATTATGTATTTAGAAGACCAGAATGACAGGCAATCTGGAAATGACCAGAGTATTACAAATTGCTGTCTTTGGCACAGTTGCTTAGTTCATAGGTATAAGAATATATAGTTAGTCAGAATGAGAATCCTACCAATTAACTGCTAGTTCCAAAAACCTGCTGAAGAGTCTCAGGATCATTGCCTTAACCATCTTCTCCATGTGAATTTATGATTTTGCCCCTGTCATGTTTCCTAGCTTGTCTCATTGTTGTTTAATCCTTAAGTTCTTCTTTCCTTTTTATTGTGTTATACCTTTCTCTTTTTATTTCTTCTTTTGAGTTCTTACACTAGGGAGAATATATGATATTTACACATGTGTGTCTGATTTATTTCACTTACGAGTATATCTTCAAGTGGTATCCACTTAAATATAAAGACTTTGAGTTTATCTTTTTGTAGCTGAGCAATACTACATTGTATAAAAATACCACATCTTTTTCATCCATTCCTCAGGTGATGGGTGTTTTGTTGTATCCAAGATGTGGCTATCACAAACTGTGCTGCTCTAAACATAGGTGCATATATATCACTGTGATATGATGTTTTCATTTCTTCTGGGAAAATTTCCAAAGGGTGATAGCTGGTTTGAATGGGATTTCCATTCCTTGCTTTTAAAGGAGTCTTCACACTGATTTCCATAATTGTTGCACCAGTCTACATTCCCACCAGCAGTGGAGTAGTGTTCCTTGTTCCACACAGCCTCTCCAACATTTGTTGTTGGTTGATTTGTTTATGATAGCCATTCTTTCTGGGGTGAGATGGTATCTCAGAGTAGTTTTAATTTGCATTTCACAAATGGCTAGTGATATGGAGCATTTTTTCATATTATTTGCTTCTTTAATTTTGTCTCTGAGAAATGTGTGTTCATCTCATGTGCCCCTTTCTGGATTGTGTCTTTAAATATTGGGGCATGAATGTATTTTAGTTCTTTATAAATTCTAGAGAGCAGACCTTGTCTGATAACTTATCAGTC
>NW_004524719.1:6418358-6419418 GCF_000260255.1 Octodon degus | reverse complement strand
CTTTGCCTACCTCTATGTCTTTAAGAGTTCCTCATACTTTCTCTTCCAGGAGGTTGAGTGTTTGTGTTTTAATGTTTAGATCTTTAATCTATTTTTTTATTTTATTGAGACGCAAATAGCAATGAGACAATTTCCCAATTGTTTAATAGGACAGTTTCAATAATTAATACATTGTACATTACTATCTTCTTAGTGGTTATCCATAGTACAAGATGCAGACAGGATATCCTGTCCAAACACTATTAGTACAAATCTTTCTTCTCATTGAATTAAGCAAAAGTACCTGTATATCTATCCTATTTTTGTATACAGATACAAAACAGTCCTTCCTTTGTATTCCCTGTTTTTTTAGTCCTTTCAGACATGGGTATTCCATTCACATCTAAATAGTATGGATGCATGAATTCAGCAAAACAATCGAACACAGTCCAGCAGTCCACAGTAGTAGTGGGTTATCCACAGAAGTTGTTGACTTGAACCTTTCACAGCTCAGCATATTAATATGGCTTTACTGTGTATACCTCACTTTTATACTTTTCTGCTGTATAGTTAAGACCAAGATAGAGCAAGATGTATATAACAAGAAATGTAACTTTTGTATCTGATAAGTACCCTCAGTCAAGTACCCTCAGGATTTGCCCTGTAATCCTGTACTGCAGTTTGCAGATCCTTTGTGAGTGTCAGCCATGTGGATGAGTCACAGCCATTGCTTGACCAATTTGCTCTCTGTGAAGGCCTGAGAGAATGGTTTCTCTCCATGTGACTCTCCTGAGACACACTATACATCATCGACCACGTTGCTGTTTAGCTTAGTGCAGGGTGATAAACCTGGGCCAAGTTTTAGTTTTCGGCATGTAGAAAGCCAGTTTTTCCAGCAACACTTGTTAAAGAGGCTACGTTTCTTCCAGTAAGCATGTTGGGCCCCTTTGTCAAAGATAAGTTGACTGAGTGTGTTTGTTCTGGCTTTTGCATCTTCTACTCTATTCCATGCACCCTCAGGTGTTCCTTTTGCCAATATCATGCTGATTTTATCACCGCAGCTTTGTGGTATAATTTCAAG
>NW_004524719.1:6401683-6417593 GCF_000260255.1 Octodon degus | reverse complement strand
GCCATCTATTCCAATTTTCTGTAGGACTTTGAACATCAGTTAGTGCTGGGCTTTGTCAAAAGCCTTTTCTCCATCAATTGAGATGATCATGTGGTTATATATATATATATCTCTGTTGGTATAGTGCATTACATTTATAGATTTGCAAATTTTGAACCTGCCTTGTGTCCCTGGGATGAATCCTACCTGGTCTGGGTGTATAGTCTTGTTGATGATTTGCTGTATTCTATTTGCTCGGAAATATTGAGGATTTTGGCATCGATGTTCATGACAGAGATCGGCCTGTAGTTCTCTTTTTCAGGGGCATCTTTCTCTGGTTTTGGTGTCAATGTAATACTTGCCTCCAGGAATGATTTTGGGAGGATTGCTTCCTTTTGAATTTCATGGAAGAATTTGAGGAGTACAGGGATTAAATCTTCTGTAAATTTCTTCTAGAATTCAGCTGTGGATCCATCATGACCTGGAGGTCTTTGTCGGTAGGTTTTTTGTTACATTTCATATTTCATCGGCTGTTATTCTTTTATTGAGATTTGTTATATTTTCTTGACTCAGTTTTGGTTATTTATAACTTTCTAGGAATCTGTCCATTTCTTCTGTGCCTTCTATTGTGTGATACTAAAGATTCTCAAAGTAGCTATTGATACTCTTTTGAATTTCCAATGGTCTGTGGTAATTACACACTTTTCATTCCTTACTGCATTTTTTCTTTTTTTTCAGAACAAGGGAATGAAGTCAGGCCCATGCACTTTCCAGGCAAGTACTTATTGTATTGAGCCATCTCTCCAGCCCCTCCTTACTTCTTGTATTTGAATTTTTTTTCTGTTTTTTGATGAAGTTAGCTAGGGACTTATCAATTTTATTTGTTTTAAAGAACCATCTTTTTAATTAATTACCTTGAACTATTTTCTTCATCTGGATTGAATTAATCTCTGCCCTAATCTTTACGATTTCTTCCCATCTTTGGGCTTTGGATTTGGTTTGTTCTTCCTTTTCTAGATGTTGAAGGTTCAACATTAGGGTGTTTATTTGTTTCCATTCTGTTTTCATAATATCTGTGTTCACAGCTATAAATTCCCCTCTAAGAACTGCTTTCATTGCTTTGCATGAATTCTGATAAGTTGTGCTTGAATTTTCACGGAATTGTAGATATTGTTCAATTTCTTGTTTAATTTCATCTGTGACTCATTGCTTATTGAGTAGAATGTTGTTTAATTTCCTTGTGATTACGGGTTTTTTCTATCATTTATTTCCAGTTTCATTACACTGTGGTCAGACAATACGCATGGGATAATTTCTGTTTTCTTGCATGTACTTAAGCATGACCTATGGACTAGTATGTGGTCTATTTTAGAAAATGACACATGAGCAGCTGAAAATAATGTTTATTCAGCTTTCATTGGGTGGAACACTGTATATTTCAACTAAGTCCATTTGTTTCAAGCTCTGGGTCAGTTCTGTTACTTCTTTGCTAATTTTTTGTCTGCTTGACCTATCTTTTTTGGATAAAGGGCTGTTAAGTTGTCCTGTTAACATTGTGGTATTAGATATTAGATTTTTCATGTCCATTAAGACTTGTCTTTAATAGTTGGGTGCTTCTGTGTTTGGTGCATACATATTTATGAGTGTTTTCTTCCTCTTGAATTTTTCCCCTAGCTAGTATATTGTGGCCTTCTTTATTTCATTTGATCATTCTTGGTTTGAAGTTGAGATTGTCTGAGAACAAGATTGCTATCCCTGCTTTTTTCTGAAGTGCTGGGGCATGTAGTATTGTTTTCCATCCTTTGACTTTCAGCTTGTGAATTTCTTTATGACTTACGTGTGTTTCTTGTACACAGCATATTGTTGGATTTTGTTTCCTAATACATTGTGTCAGCTTATTTCTTTTAATTGGTGAATTGAGTCCGTTTACATTGATGGTTATAATTGAGATGTATTAACTTTTAATTGGCATGTTATTTACCTGCTGTTGTTTTCCTTTTTCTCCTGTGTTTAATTATTTGCTTTGTTTAGTGGGTTCTTTCTGTTCTTGTTCATGGAGTTCTGATTATTTTGGTCTCTCTTTAGAGCATCTTTAGTAGTCTGTGTATGTGTGGCTTTGTCATCATGAAATTATTTAGTTTTTCTTTGTCATGGAAGTATTTCACTTCTCCATCAAACTTGAAAGACAGTTTTACAGGGTATAGAAGTCTGGGCTGGAATTTGTTTTCATAAAGGACTTGAAGTACTCTGCTCCATGCTCTTCTTGCCTTCATGGTTTGTGAAGAAAAGCCTTCCATTATTCTGATGGATTGTCCTTTAAATGTGATCTGTTTCTTTTCTCTAGCAGCTTTCAGTATATTGTTCTTGTGCTGTATTTCTTGGATCTTGACTATTATATGTCTTGGTGTGTTTTTAATTTGGTTGATGTTATTTGGAGTTCTCTGTGCTTTGGTTACCTGAATATCAGATTATTTCCCCATATTTGGGAAGTTTTCTGCTATTACTGCCATTCATATTCTTTTTATATCATTTGTGTTGACTCCTTCTTTCTCATTGATGCCTATTAGTCTCACGGTTTTCATCTTTGTATTGTCCTGCATTGATGACTTCTTTTTTCCTGCATCCTAGTTGCTTTTAAGAGATCTTTTCTTACCTTTTCTCTAGCTGTGACAGCGTCTTCAAGATTTCACTCAAACAGCTTTGCAACTTGTGATTGAGGTTTTAAGTTCCTTTATAGCTCTTTGACTGTGATGCATGTGCTTCCTTTATTTCCTATATTGCTCATTCAAGGAATCCACCTGTTTTCTAATCTCCTCTTTTTTATCATTATCTTCTTGTGAAGCAGTTGTTAATTCTTTCATTGTAATTATCTTTTCTCTTTTTGCTTCAGAGATTATTTCTGATCTGAGTTCCTCTATATGTTTCTGTATTTGATTCTTTACTTCACATGCTATTACTTCAGGGATTTCTTTTTTATTTTAGAGGTTATTTCTGATCTGAGTTCCTCTGTACCTTTCTGCAATTGTTTCTTTACTTCATATGCTATTAATTCAGACATTTCAGATGTGTGTTTCTCATTTTCTTCTGTGGTAGTGTGTTTTGCACTTTTTTTTGATTCAGCTCGGGGCCTGAGATTACATCATGCTCCTTCTCTTTGTCCTTTTGTATAGCACTGTCATCTGACCTTTGGTGTGGAGCTTTGAAGGTTATAAATTTAGCATGTACTGAAATTCTTACTCAAGAGATGTTATACAATTAAGGTAGTTATACTTTTGTATTTACAGAACTATAATGAGGAACACTAATAATGGGTAATGATATTTAGCAGTTGACAAACTTTTGTAATTAGTGGGTTTGTATTTTAGACAGTAAAAGCAATCATTATGTCTATATAGCTAAGTAGATATTAAATTGGGAATTTGTATTTAAGTTAGTTCTGCTAGGTTTTGTCTGATCACCTCCCGTTGATGTACACGGTGTTTTCCAGGCAGACTAGTTCATCCTGGTTACATTTTGCCCCTTCTCTCAGTCAAGAGAGAAAGAGGGTGGATGCTTTTATAGATCTGGGTCTAGCAAAGTGTCTCAGCTTACCAGGTGAAGATCTTCAAAGCCAGTGCTGGTTCCAGAGGACTTTGGACGTGTCCAGAGAACACAGCTGAAGGTCTCTCTCAAAGGTCGGGCTTGGGCTGGGTCCAGAGGGACTCAGGGGGTGCAGTGGAGTGCAGAAGCTCCCCTGCAACTTGCTTGGCCTGAGTTTGGGCTGCCTCTGGGCGTGGTCCCAAGAGCGTGATGGAAGTTCTCACTCACAAGCTGTGCCTGGGCTGGTTCTGGAGGGGTTCAGAGGGGTCCTGAGAGCATGGCTGAAGGTCTCACTCACATGCTGGGGTTGGCTTGGGTTAGGAGGGATTCAGGGGTCACAGGGTGCATGGAAGATCTCCTACACACTTGCTGGGCCTGGGCTTGGGTGAGTCTGGAGATGTCCTAAAGGCCAAATTGCATTAAAATTAATGGAAACATACACAGTTGCATATTGTTTTAAAATGTATTTAATTATTTCAGGAATCCATGATTTAAATTTTATTATTATTTTTAGGATTTGGGGGATTACCACATTGATTTCCAAAGCTGTTGTACCACTTTGTATTTCCTCCAACATTACCATTTTCCCCACAACCTTTCGATAATTATTCTTTTCCTCTTGCTAAGAGGCTTTCCAGCTGGACCGAGATGGCAACACTATATAGTTTTTCATGAATTTTTCTAATGACTAAGAATGAGTGTTGTGTCATACGCCTATGTGCCTTGTGTAATCCTTCCTTTGAAAAATGCCTGTTCTGGTGAATTTTATAAATTTCAATGGACTCATTCATTTTCTAATTGTTATTTTTGTGTAAATTCTTTGCATAGTCCCAATATCAAGCTTCTATCAGATTAGGAAGAACATCCTTGCTTCTATTCTTTTTACTCTCTTGCTTCTTTTGCTATGCTGAAAATTTTTAATGGATGTAATACCATGTTTTACAATTTGGGATATAATTCCCCATTGTATTAGAGTCCTATTCAGGCTGTCTTTTCCTGCACTTATAAATTCAAGATTTTTCCCTAAGTTACTTTTCAGCGGTTTCAGTGTTTCTGGTTTTATAAATAGATCTTTAGACTAGTTGTTTTTAAGACAGTACATGAGATAGAATCTATTTTCAGTCTTCTACTTGCGTATATTTAATTTTCCCACCACCATTTAAAGAGCTTGTCTTTATCATACATTTTTTAACATTTAGCCAAATGTCATATAGTTATAGGTACTGAAATTAATTCTGGGACCTTCTATTCATTGGGCTACATGTCTGTTCTTGTGCCAGAAAATTCTTCTTAATATATTTTATACTATGACTTAAAATCTAGAATAGTAATGTCCCCAGCATTGCTTTTCTTGTTTAGAATTTTTTTGTTTCTGTTCTGATGTTATATGTGTTCTGATTACTTTTGTAACCATGTGAAGAACACATTTGGTATTTTAATAGCAATTCCATTGAAGATATAGAATAACTTTGATAATATAGCTATTTCAGGTATATTAGTCCTCCTGGTTCAAGAACAAATGCGGCCCTTCCATTTTCTAAAATTATCTTCAATTTCTCTCTTCGATGATCTGTGCTTTTCACTGTAAAGTTCATTTACTTATTTGGGTAGGTGAATTTCTAGTTATTTTATTTATTGGGCTATCGTGAATGTGATCTTTTCTTGATGCCTCTTGCAGTTGGCATATTAGTTATATACAGGAATGCAATTGATTATATACGTTGATTTTGTGTCACATTTGTTCATCATATCTGAAAGTTTTCTGTTGGAGGTTTTTGGACTTTTTATATAAAAAATCACATCTCTAGACAAAGATAATTTATCTTCTTTTCCTATTCATATTCCATTTATTTCTATCTTATGCCTCATTGCTCTGGCTGAAGTTAAATTACTATATTGATCAGGAAGTTAGAGAATAATTGTTGCTTCATTCTTGACTGTAGAAGAAATGCTTTGTGGTTTTCTCCATTCAGTCTGAAGTTTACATGTGTTTCTCATATTTGCATTTATTTATTTATTTATTTATTTATTTATTTATGGAACCAGGGATTGAACTCTGGCCCTTGAGCTTGCCAGGCAAGTGCTCTTTCTACTGAGCTACCTCCCCAGTCCCTATACTGTAGGGAATTGGTCATTTCCTTATTGATTTGTTTGTCCAGGTGACCTGTCTATTTCAAAGAGAATGGGACTGAAGCCTTCACACACTGATTATATCGCTACTATCTGTCCTTTTCTGTAAAGCAGTGCTTGTTATTTCAAATTAGATATACCAAATTTTGGTGCATATAAACTTAAAGTTGCTGTCTCTTCTTGGAGAATTTACCTGTTTAAAAAAGCATATAATTTTTTTTCTTTTTCCCTTCTGATTGGTTTAACAGTGCACCTCATCTATTGGGCTTATAGCGTCTCTGCTTCCTTTCAGTCTCTACTTTCTTTCAGTACCATTTTTCATCCTTTCACTTTTAGTCTATTAATGCCTTTTCTGGTGAGGCATAATTTTTGCAGACAATATATGGATGGTCTCATTTTCTGATTCAATCTTCTTACATTTTTCTTATGGAACAGGATTTAGGACCATGTGTGTTGGGAGTTATTATTGAAATATGTGTACTAATTTTGTTCTTTTCCAAGTTTGAATTGTTTTTCTTTCTCAATGACATAGCCACTGTTCCAGTGAGCTTTATTTTTTCCTCGACATTTGATAATTGGTATGGTGGTCATGACTTTCTCTAGTTTTTATTTCTTGTGGAAAGCCCTTATTTTTCCTTTAAATTTGAAAGGTAGCCTCACAGAAGATGAGCTGACAATTATTTCTCTCAGGGATTAAAAATTCCATTATAAGCTTTGCTGGCCTTTAACAATTTTTGTTGAGAAATTTCCTTTTATATCAATAGGTTTCTCCCTTGAAAATAATTTGGTCCTTCTCTACAACAGCCTTAATATTTTTTTGGCTCTGAATTTCTGACATTTTTACTACAGTGTCTGTGGAAATGTCCCCTTCTTGTTGTGTCTGTTCAGGGCTCTGCATACCTGGTTTACCTGTTTATTTCTCCCATGTATCTCACTTCTCAAGTTTGGGAAATTTTCTGCAATAATTTACACAAATAAGCTTTTATGCCACTACCCTTTACTTCAATGTGCATGTGAAGAGCAGAAGACTTTAATTATGTTTTTAGAGTTGGCTTGGAGTTCATGGGTAGTCTCTCCGTTGCTTCTTGATCTTTTTTGTTACTGCCTTTTTAGTATGTACATTTTTTGTTTATTGTCGGCTGTCTTCTCAATCATCTCACCAGCTGCTGAGATTTTCAAAGGAAATTTTTCTTTGAATTATTGAAGTTTCCACTTATAGGAATTCCCTTGATTCACTGCACCTCCTCCTCTGTCTCTTTAGTGAAGTGCTTTTTTGTATCTTTCATTGTCTTTGTTTATTCATTCAGGTAATTATTTTCTCTTCTTTGTTCTTATTTTAAGATCAGATTTTTAAAATTTTTTGGATATGAGTTCAAAACCTGTGGGAACACCTCTTCAAAAGTTAAAAGTTTTTGGAGGCGTCTTACTGCCTGGTTCCCACTGTAGCTGCATTTCTTTGTTGAGTTTTGTAGGTTGTATGGAAGAGCTGTGTGTCATGTTGCCCAGGCATCTTTTCGGCCAGCAGCTTTCTGACTGTGAAGTGCCCAGGGCTGGGAATATGCCCTCCTGTGCCTATCTCAGCCTAGATCGTCCCGAGTAGCGCTCACAAGGCTCCACTGCCACTTTCTGCCTCCTCCTGTGACCTCTGCAGCTCCTTCTACCTTTCTTCCGTGAGGCTCCCTGGCGTTTTTCTGCTGCTTCAGACTCTCTCCTGCCTGCCATGTCAGGGCGTCTGGGGCACGCAGGACGCAGGCTCCGTGCCCACTGAGTGTGCAGCTTCTGTCTGACCTTGTGGTCTCCAAGCACTGTGATCTCCCGAGTCTCTCGATTTTCCCTCTTGCCATTGAGAAGATGCCCGCCCTTGGCAGGGTCAGAAGAGCCGTCCCACTCTGTCCTTTCTGGCACGTGCCACTGCTAGTTGCGTGGAGGCCAATTTTATCTCCCATTTCCATGATGCCTTCTTTTTATTTCTGCCTCTTTTATCCTTTACTAGTTCAAATACTACTGCCCGCAATGTCCCTACAGCACATAGAACCTCTAATGGCTTTCTTGAGAGAATATTTCAGAAACTGTACCCGCATGCTGGCGGGAAAACCACCGGCTGGCTGGCCACAGAGCGCATGCTGGGAGCGAGCATTCAGAGTGGCGGATTCTCCTTAGCTTCCAGCAGGCTGCCCTGGAGCTGAGCAGCCGCTCACTATTGCTCCAGCCACCTCACTTCTAGGCGTCACCTGTTGGCCATTGTGTTTAAGCTGCGCACCTGTGGCCCAGGGCTGCGTGGCTGTGGCCACGCACGAGTGTCCCAGAACACCTTTGAGTGCTGTGTCCTCCAGACTGCCAGAATGGATCTCCTTGTGCTTCATTTTATCACTATTTCATAGCAATATTTTATGTCAATAGAACTTAAATATGGTATATTAATTGGAAGTAAAATTATATATCTTAATATCAAATGATTGACACAAAAGCTATTTCTTTGAGAAAAAAATTGAACTAATACATAAAAGGGTGTATGTTGGTATAGACATAAGTAAATTTATTTTGTGGAATTTTAGTTTTTAGCCTTTTATCAGACTTTGTCAACAAAAATGTCCTGAAAATTCAGAATAACATTTACTAGGAAGATCTCCAAAATCTGCATAAAAAGTAAGGGCTTTTAACCAGTGTGGGAATGCATAAGACATTTAATGTGTATTGTTCAATAGTATTTTAAAAAATCTATACTGAAAAAGATATATTTTTTGGTAATTAATCCTCCACTAATGAAGATATTTCTGTGTTATTTTTAACATTTTACTTTGCTTCTTTCATTATTTCTTCCTTTCCTTTCTTTAATCCTTAAATTATATGTAATTTTAATATTTACTTTTAGTTTTTATCAGAAGACAAAATGAGATTTTTAACTCCAAAACTTGAATATGTAGCAAGACAGGCATAAATATAGAAGATAGATAGGTAAATGATATCTAAGTAGTCATAGACATGTGAATCAATTTTCATGAGAAACTAGAAATTTTGTGTCATAATAGTTTTGTGGCTATGTTCATTCTAGACATGAACATCTCTCCACTTTCCAACCCAATCATCTGCTGCATTTGTTTCATTCTTGTAATACAAATAAGCAACAATAAAAACTGAACCCGTCCTTTGTTCTTCAACCTTGCTATGAACCTAGAAGTAAAACCTTCCTAATAAGACAGAGGCCAAAGTCTTAGGAAGCTTATGGCTCTCCTAAAAGGAAAGGACAGATGAGGAAAAATTGTAGTGTAGTGTGAGGAAAACTAACTTATGATATCTTATAACTCTACAACACTGGGTTCAGGTCAGGTCATATGCTCAACACTTAGCTGCAGGAATCATGTGCTAGGATAACTCAATCTTCATATAACACCAGGCTTGCACATTGTCACTATTTGACCTACCTCTATCTTAAGACACGTAAGGCCCAGAACTCCCAGGGTCTTACAAAAACACCCAGTGAACACATGAAGAAACTAGACTCAAACTGAGCTTGTATATCACCTCAGATTGCATGTTATTTCCATGAAGCTGCATTTCCTTTGTTGAAACCTATGTTTCTCCTTTGAAAATAAATTTAGTATGGCCAGGGAGATGACTCAGTTTAGTAAGCGCTTCTCTGGCAAGCACAAGGGCCTGAGTTCAATACCCGGCTCTGCAAAAAAAAAAAAAAAAAAAGAAAAGAAAAGAAATTTAGTTTTACCTTGCTACATTTGCCATTTTATTTTCAATTTTATAGTTGTATTTCTAAACAAAATCTTTTGGGCAGAGAAGACTAGTATCATGAAGGCATTCAGTTGGAAGCTCAAGACAGTGGTGATGTGAATGGTGGCTGCTGTTTCCTCAGGGATTTTCTTCCTTTCTGAAATATCATAGACTTGAAATTGCACAGAGTGCCCAGGAAAAGTTAGTGCCAGATTAAAAGAAGTAATAGTCTCTTATGAATACAAAGGACATGAATCTGGATGATCCTTTTCATAAACCTATTGTTCATTTTTATCTTCTTTAAAATATTACTGAAGAAAGCCTAGTTTTATAATCATGCTATTTCCTTATTTGTTGCTACAGAGCTATATAAGTTTTTTTTATATATTCTATACACTAACTTTGTACCAAACATATGAGCCTGTAAATATATTCTACTATTCTTTTAGTTGCTTTTTCATTTTCCGGGTTTTTATATTTTATTGTATACAAGCTTTTTGGACTTTTGTAACAAGACTTTTGTTGTCATTGCCTGTGTCTTGCTTTATAGCTAAGAAATCATTGTGAAGAAAATCATGGAGAAGATACTCTCTTTTGTTTTCTTATGGAGTTTTAACTGTTTCAGGTACTTCGATTTTGTCACAATTAGTGATGATTAAGTCATTAATTCACATTGAATTGATTTTCATGAATGGCATGTGATAAGGGCTTAAATTTGCATACAGTTAACCCTTTTTCTTGGGACTGATAGTGAAAAAGCCTACAATTGTCCCGTTGTGTCTTCAGTAACCACAGGCTAAGGGCAGACTGCTTTTCCTTTCACAGTCATGAGATTTACAAAAGCAGCAAATGAAAACATCCAAGGTTTCTTAAGACCTAAGCTCAAACTCTAAAACTCTAAACTTGTCAATTATGTAAGTCATCATCTTCTTTTCTTCTTTTTTATTTTTATTTTGGTGGAACAGACATTGAACTCAAGCCCTTGCGCTTGCCAGGGAAGCGCTTATTCTACTGAGCCATCTCCCCAGCTCTATGTGAATCTTTTGATCAAAGAAAATCACATACCTAAGCTTAGTCAAGGAGAAAAACAAAACAAAACAAAACTCTATACCTTGTACATATGTACAAGGAAAACTGGATCCAATTACATGGCAGTGTACCTTTCGAAAACAAAATAGACAAAGATACAGACATTCAAAATTGTTTCCTAAACCTCAGAATCTCATCCTTGAACATGATTCTATTTATCTGGTGCTTATAGATTACACAAGCAAGACATTTGCGCTCCATCCACACTCAGTCCACACATGTTAAAACAGAAACAGTATAACTGCAATGAACACTTTTCCTCCACAGGAACAATAAGAGGTATGAGCAGTGACAACTGCATAGTAATTCTAGAACTGTTTTACTTAGTTTGCTTTGATTAGCAAGGTGTTTGCAGTACACACAGTTTACATTGATCTTAGGGTCTAGGTATATGTACGTACCATATCTTGATTTGTTTTACTCCCCTTCTCTCTTCTCTCTTTTCTCCTTACTACTGTCTCTAGACCCCTTTCCTAATTTTAATTATTAATGCTATAATAATTAGTTTATGTTTATGATATAAATGTTTATGGAGTGCAGGTTTTGAGACACATGTACAATGCATCTTAAATCTTTTTGTGTGTATTTCTGCTTTTACTTGGACCTCGATATCCTGGACCCCTACACATTTGGAAAAAAACCTCCCCTCCTGATAGCTTATATCAACATTTTATTTTGCTCTTTACTTTGCATTACTCAAGAGAGAGAAATCATATAGTATTTGAACTTCTGTGTCCGATCAATTTTAGTTAATATTATGTCTTCCAGCTCTATCCATTTTCCCACAAATTTCCAATGCATCCTTCTAAATAGCTCAGCAGCATTGTATCATGTACGGACCTTGCTGAGTAAACTCTAGCATGTTTCCCTCCAATGACAAGAGTTTTTTCATATCTTATTTTTTCCACAGACATAGTCTTTGTCTATTGTTCCCTTTGGGTTTTTAGCCTACTTTCTTTCTCTTTCCTCATCCTTGGCCATTCCTCCCCACCCCACCGAAAATAAAATAAATAATAAATAAGCACTTTGGAAAACTATCCTTTGTTTCATCAAACATAAATATGGTTGGCGTGCTTACGACTGCTAGGGTGAGTGCGGCTCAGGAAGGCGCTTCACGCTCGTCGCTTTCAGGTACCGAAGGTACTGCATGCATTGTGACGCTAACTGTTGCAAAGTGGTTTATGTTTCTGGGTATGTGATTTTCATTTGTCTATTAGTCAAATATTCTAATATATATGTGTCTTTATCTACAAATGAGATTTATATTTAGTATGATCATTTGTTCTACCTAAAGAAATATTCTTTACATAAGCCATACTTCACTGTACAGAAGCTGTATGACATGGAGGAGACCTTGGATCAGTGTAGAATCACAAGCAGCAATCAGCTTGAAACGTCCTTACCCACTGAAGAATTTATGCAGTTTCCACACATTCAACCTGAAGCACAAGCCAACTTTTGATGGCTATACTAGATATATTTTCAGTCTTTTAAGTTACTGTGGGCTTTATTTCATCAAATATTTTACAAGTAGGTTACCTTTCTCCAGCATCTATTCACTTCTTATTTGTCATGACAATGTCTCTTATCATACTTTTAATACCTGTTTTATAACCTCCGTTCTTAGTTGTAAAATCTGTTGCAGATTATGGTGTATCAAATGACCCCCAAACTCAGAGATTAAAAATAGCAATGACTGATATTGATTTAAGGATTGATAGGCTAGCATAAAGTGAAGTACTGAAGAACTGTGGTCATTTGGTCAGCTCCTGAATCACAGATGGATTCATTCCGGAGCAGCACAGACAACAGCTGTTTCTTGGAGCAAATTAGAGGGCTGATGCAGGTCATTACGTCTTCGAGTCATGACATTTCGCTTCAGGCCACTGAGTTTCCTCTAGCAATCAATAGCATGGCACAAGCATGTTCTCCTCACATCATGGTGATAGAGTAAGTTAAAAAGTCAAGTGGAAACCACTTATGTGTCAGAAGCCAGAGTTAAGACTAGAAAGAATGCCTGTCATGGGATGATGTGCGTAGAAGACTGAAAAACAGAGCAACACTTCAATCTCAAAGCAGGTTGACAAAAGCCTTGAAAAATGTTGTTTATGCATCAACTCCTGTTTGGAGTGTCTACGTCTGTATATTGTGTTTATTGTAATATAAAGAACTTCCTGGGCACAATAATAATATTTCTTTCAGAAATATCTTCTCTGACTTTTCTACTAGAAATTACAATCTCTTCTTACATTTTATTCTGGTTAATAGCATCATTGCAGTCTTTAGGGCTTTGCAGTGTCTCCATTCACATTTATTTCTTCAAGCCCCATTCTTATACTAAGTTTGGAAAGAAAAATATTCTCTCCATACGTGTATCACATCACGCATAGTGAACAATCTTTTTTTTTTTTTCTTTGTATTTTAGGGGAGGGTCTACAGGGTGTTCAGGATCTCACTACTAGATCAGACTAGTAGAGATTCTCCTGTTAACGGCCTCTCAACAGCTGGGATTACAGGCCTGCAGCAGGCATGCACCACCATGCCCGGTCTCAATTGCCATCTCAGCAAGCCCCAGGGGCGGGGCTGACACTGTAGGCCAGGGGATCAAACCCCCGGTCCCTGAGCCTTCTTGCAAGTGCATTAGCCTGCTGAGCTATTTGGCCAGCCATAATCTTCTCTATTGCATTTCTCACTGTACTAGTATAATTACTAAGTGACATCAGTTAACTTAATCATATCAGGTCTTCAAAGTTGTTTTTCCCATAGACACTAAAGTGTAAGGTATGTCCCTAAAACTGTCCTATTCACTTGTAAGTTGTATGTTTTATGTAAAATTATTTAATATTAGGAAACTAGTAAATGTGAACTTCTTTGAACTTTTATATACTTCAACTAATATTAGTCTGATACTAAGTTTATATGACTTTGAAACTTCACCTCTGAAGTGCTTTTCATGACTAGGAAGAAAAGATTTCTAAAATCCATTACACAATTCATTGCCTTATAGCTAACATGACATTTATAAACCAATTCAAATGAAGTATTACTATTGTAAGAATTTCATTTTGGTATCTAACCGTGTAAAAAATCATTTTAATCATAGAGTCTACATTTCCCATAGCTAAGAACCACATTATATTTAGTCTATTAACTGCTTTAAGTGTCTAATATTGATTCATGTATAAAGCAGGCAAATAATAGTTTAGTAAATATATGTTGAATGATTAAAAATATGGAGCTTAAGATAATAAGTTCAGGGCAGTATAAAACTAAGTATCTTTTGATAATTACTAATGAATACGTATCATTTTTCAATACAGAAGTGTTACTCATTTGTCTGGCAGTCATGTTCTTCCCTCAGATTAGATCTATTAAATGTGTTTTTTTCAGTTGAAAGGATTTGAGTTTTTATTAGCAAGCTCATATTATCTGTCATTATTTTATATTCTGATACATGAATCTCTCATCTTAGATTAAGTTTCAACAGCTATTTAAAATAATAAACTTGGAATCAAATTACTAATAATGAAAAAAGGAGAGATGATGTTATTTGATGCTGACTTTAATTTATAAAATCCATTTATTCAGGAAAAAATATTTACAGAGTAGTGCATTTCTTTGAGTTATAAGCACTTTGTATTGTGTTGGTTAATAAGCATTAGGCTTCTCTTAAAATATTCATCTTCCTAATATAGCTCTGACCAAGATTATATTTCAAAAACTTATTAAATTGCTTGGTTAAAAGTCATTTAACATTGTACATCTAATACTCAGACCTGACTCAGTCATAAACATTTTTGAATTAGTGTCTCATACAGAATATTGTCCTGCTATGAAGTTTATGTATAACATATGGTTTCTGTATGAAATTGCTTCGATTTTACACTGGTGAACCTGATTTCATCAGACACTGAGAGAAGACTGTAAATTGTGTCTTAAAAATAGATGAGAGGAGACATTTTTCTCTTATACTCCCTGAGGATTATTATTCTCTTAGTAAGAATAGAGAAATGGAGATAGTTAAAGTCACTTGTTATCCCTTTTTCATTGTCAAGTTGTCCACTGATGTGTGTACTGTTAACTCATTAACTCATAGCTGTGCAATTGTTCTTAAAGATATGAGTCTGATGACGTAGATACTGAAGTGAAAAAGCAAATCAATGTAAGTATACAATAGGAAAGAGGTGTTATAGTGAGAGAAATACAAGATTTAGGTCAAGATGCGGATAGCAGGTGACCTGCGCAGTGGCTCCTGGGAGGCCCATCTCGGTCTTCAAGGCCTGTGATCAGCCCCCTCCTGAGTGTCCCAGTACTACCAGAGACTTGCTCATAACCAGGAACAAATGTGGAAGCATGGGAAAGATGACTAATTAATAAATATTCTACCTATTGTCATTATTGTACCTAGAAAAATCTCTTTTCCTCATTGATTAAAAAGTGAAAACCATGCTTCCATTCTTCCATAGTAATAGGAAGAACAATGTGTTAAAGAGCAAAAGGATGACTCTAGTCAATAATTTGCAACACCCTGAGTTCCTCATCCAAATATTTTATTTTGGTGGTGCCAAGGATTGAACTCAGGGCCTTGCACTTGCCAGGCAAGCACTTACCCTACTGACCTATCTCTCCAGGCCTCTCTCAACCAAATACGCCAGGAACTGATTGTGCTGGCAGCCATGGAAGGAGATTCTTTCTCAACAGGCCCTTAGATTGGACCACAAGTCTGTTGACCCTCAGAGCCCAGCTGTGTGTGACACCTTGAAGCGGAGATTCAGCCAAGCTGCCCCTTAATATATGGAGCTCAGAAACCATCGCTTCTGAGGTATTAACAGAAGTGCCTACTTTTAAGGTCCCTAGGCTTGTGGCAACATTTTTAAAGAACGATAAACACTTGATATAATAGTGAATAATTTGGATGTTAATATACTGAGTGCTAATTTTTACCTTTGGAAAGGAATTTATTTATCAAAATCCTACCTTCAAGCTGCTCAAGGTTATATTAGGAGTATCAGAGTAGTTGAACATTGATGGTGTATAATGCTCTCCAAGCATAGCAGACTGAATGCCAGTTTCAGATAAAATGCGCTCTATGAGATTTAGCTTGGAAACTCTCCTTTCAGGTTTTGGTATTATGTGAATGATCTAGAAAAAATAACTTGCTGAGTTCATTTTACACCAAAACATTTCACATAGCAGGATGGCCTCTTAACTGAAGTTGTACATCGAAGGACCTAAAATAAAAGTTAAATTGGAAGCTAAAAACTTGTGTATAATTACCATTAGCAGTTAAGACAATTATGAATTTTAAAAGACCAATGTAAAAGAAGGACATATCTCAAAAAATAAGTTGGACTGAGGCCAAAGTAATCAATAAAATTTAATACTAAAAACATTCACTAAATAATAGGTA
>NW_004524719.1:6394516-6400738 GCF_000260255.1 Octodon degus | reverse complement strand
TTTAAAGAATCACTCCCATAAAATATTTTGTTGAATGAGAAATTAATTTTCATGGGAAGTATCAATTGTCTGTTGTAGATTTCTTTCAAAATGGAGGAATTGCTAACAGGATTTGCACAGTCATTCCTATGAGCTACCTAAACATGTCAAATACACAGCGGGTGGATCATGCAATGACGGGAGACTGCAGTAGGAAGCACAATGTTTCAGTGACAGCGACGTCTTGTGCAACATTCTGCTTCTTCTTGGAAATACATTTATACCTAATTAAATTTTCCTAATATTTTGTGTTTCAACCTTATTTTCAAAATACAGCAGTGTCAAAGGTATATGCAGAAATGCAAACTATTTAAGACATAGATTTGTGGGTTTTTCAGATGCCCACTCTACTGCTCAATCTCAATTGAAACTTCATTTGGTAGAGAGATTTCCAGAGAGGTGACTGGATTGACAGTTTCATAGCTGGCTGGGCAGTAAGTAGGTAAGACTTATTTAGGGGTGAAGGTCATGAAAAGACAACCTTGGGTGTTGTACCTGGCATCATCCTCTGACTCTCGCCCTGTGTGCTCCTTCACAGATAGCATAAGTTAAACCCATTTCCCCTGCCATATACTTCTTCCATAATGAAGCTTTGGAGCCAGTTGACCATGGAGTAAAACCTCCAAAACCATTAACCTAAATAAATCTCACCTTCTTTGTGTTGCAGGTGTTGGAATTTTATCTCAGTAAGAGAAACCCCAAGAATGCATTCATTTGTTTTTTCCTGGTTTCCTTCCTTTCCTTTTTTTTTTTTTTTTTGCCAGCAACAACAATGAGGTCGGAGTCATTACTGAATCTTGACAAGTAATGCTGGTTTCTAGAAAGTTAATGGACACAAAATTGACCTCTTTATTACAAAATAAATCCTTCATGCTTCCCAGTTTCCAGTTGAGTTCTTCGTGCAGATAGTTATTTCATATTTTGGTATAAGAAAAATTAATGCAAGTTTTCCTACCAACAATAATTGTGTACGCTGGTTTGCAACCAAACAAATTACGTCACATTTTCCATTGTAGGAATGCTACAACTCTGTATCATATAGAAGTGAAACATGTATGATCAATACTTTGTTTAAATTTTTCAGGTTCCTAAATCCACCCTATGTATATGATAATAAGTATAAGGTATATATAAAGATTCCAGAGTTAGTGTTACCAACAATCAAAATTTTTAAATTGTTTAACTGTGTAAAATAGCATTTCTCTGTAGTGAATATGGGGTAATTTCTCATGGAATTTGCTTATTTAATACTTTATAAAGTATTAAATGGTCAGAATCCATTCTGACCATGAATAATAGCTGTGCCTCATATCAAAGAATGTATATTACTGTTTCATATACTTTTTAAATTAACTTATTTTAGAGTTGGTGAGATAGCTCAGTGGACTAAGTGCCTGTTTAGATAAGTGCTGGAACTGGGGATCGATCCCTGGCACCACATACCACTCCAGCCCCTCCCCTGGGTGCACTGAGCTGGCCACCAAGACCCAGCTGGTGGTGCACGCCTGTAATCCCAGCCCTGGGGAGGTTGAAAGCAAGGGGATCACTGTCTCAGTTACTTTTTACTCATTGCTAGGATAAAATACCTGACACCCAAAATTAAGGAAGGAAGTTTGCGGAAGTTTCAGTCTATTCTCAACTGACTCCCGGGCAGAATGGCGCATGGCAGAGAGCAGTTGCTCCTGGCAGCAGAAAACTGCTAAGAGCAAGTGGCAGGGCAGCATCCGTGGCTTCTAGCCAGCCCCTCTCCCCTTCTTATAAACAGGACACCCTGGGCTAGGGTTGTACAGTTCACACAATGTCCACGCCCTCCTCTTGCACAGGATGAGGATATTCATAAGCTAAGAATCCTGGCCCTCCACTGAGTCTCTTAGTGAAACTTCTCATCTTCTGAGGTTGACACAATATATCATCCAGTGCAGCCAGTATGAGTGCAAGCCACATAGTGAGACCCTGTATCAAATATATTAAAAAATGTAAATTAATTTTTTTTTTGAGTCAGGGTCTCACTCTGTCATTTAGGCTATTTTTTAGCTCACTGTGTAATCCAGGCTGCATTCTCAGGATTCTGCTGTCTCAGCCTCTTCGGTGTTGGGTTTATGGCCTTGGGCCACCATCCCCAGTGTTATTTTATATTTTTAACCTGTTGTCTGTGGGCTGTCCCGGAAAGCACTGACAAATTGATGCAGATAGAGGTGTTTATCTCCTATGATAATCCAAAAAATTCCACACATGTGCCAGACATGGAAAATTAGATTTTTTTTTGTCATTTTCTAATAAAAATTATAAAGTATCTGTGGGTTTAGATTTTTGTAATGTCTTAAGGCTCTCAGCATTTTTTTTTCCAACAAAAAAAGATATAGACTTAGGGGCTGGGGAGATGGCTCAGTGGATAAGCGCTTCCTTGGCAAGAACAAGGGTCTGAGTTCAACCCCTGGTTCTGCAAAAATAAAATAAAATAAAATAAAATAAAATAAAATAAAATAAAAAGGTCACAGGTCATTATATTTCCACTTCTGGAAATATATAATTCACATTACATCTTCTATATAACTGAGCAGATTTAAATGCATACAACATATGTTGTCATGTAAGATTTTGTTTTGATTCCATATTTAAATATCTTGATGTTATCTTAAGCAAACTATTGCTTTAAGAAAACTTCTCATCAGCACACGAGCTAAAATTTACCTTTCTAAAGATAATCTTGAAAACACATTTACAACTGATGCTTTGCCCTTAATCAATGTACATGACAGAGAGAAATACACAGCATGAATACTTGAGACAAACTGATGAGATGAATGATGGGGATGTCTTTAAAAATAACTCCTTTAGATTCTGATTAGGACAAATTATCTATTACCTAAATTTAAATCTGTGAATGTAAAATCCATCACTCTAGCATCTTATCCTTATGAAAAACACGTCCTTCTAAATTAAGTGCATAATTGCTTCCAAAGTTCTTCAGAAAATGTTAACCCAGGTCTTGTGCATCTATATTTTTTGTGCATCCATATTTTTATACTATAGAAGGAATAATATAAATCTGAAATATATTATATCTGTCATCAGTGTTCAATACGAAAAATCTTTTAGTGTATTTAAAATAATCTGGAAGGGCCGGCCAAAGAGCTTAGTGCATTAAAACTCCTCCAAGCAGGTGCAGGGTCCATCCCTTGGCCTGCCCTGCTGGCCCCGCCTCCAGGGTTCACTCAGATGGCAATTTAGACTGGGTGTGGTGGAGCATGCCTGTAATCCCAGCTCTTGGGAGGCTGTAAACAGGTGGATCACTATGAGTCTAATCTAGTGAGACCCTGAACACTCTATAGACCTTTCCCTAAAATACAAAAAGAAAAAAAAGTGGAAATTTATACTTTCCTCTGCTACACGGCAGGTTGATTCTACTGCCTTTACATGCTTGAAATTGAATCCTTATTTTGCTAATCCCAGCTAACTATGGATATTGAGTTAAATTTTTTGTTAGTTTTCTTATTTTTAGAAATACCGTGTCTTATTAGTCATACATAAGAACATGCAAGTCATATGTATAAAACCCTGAAGCAATATAAATAGTCAACAAAATTATAATTGATAATAATATTTTATTTTTTTATTTATTTATTTATTTATTTTTTACTGTATTTGGTTGTTACAGGGTCCTGCTGCACAGCTCGGACTCGTGGTGATCCTCCTGTTGTCAACCTCTCCAGCCGTGGGATTACAGGCGCATGCCACTACACGGGGACACTGAGGCTGTCACAGCCCACCCTGGGGGCAGGGCCTATGCATCATATGGTGCTGGGGATTGAACCGCGGTCCCTGTGCTTGCCTAAGCTTGCTTAAGCAGGTGCTTTACTCTGCTGAGTTATCTCACTGGCCCCAAGAATAAATGCTTTATAATTGTATGACTTCAGCAAGGAGTCCAAAAATCCAGTTTAGGCTTTTTTTTTTTTAAATTAGTCTTATTGGCCAAGATGCTATTTTTCTATCAAGAGTTAGTGTGACAGAAAATTATTCTTTTCCAACAGAGAAACCAGAGTGAATTGTAAGATTTAAGGAGATTCCTGCTTACTAAGATGTTCTGCTTCTGGCGAGCACGCGCTTCTTCAGGGACACATGGTGGCCTGTCTTAGATGCCAGCTTGTGTCTGCTCCTGAACTTAGCATCCTGGGCTCCTGCTGGCCCTTTGCCACATTGCTCAGAAGTGCTTTGGGTTGGAGAAGACACCTGTGTATCTTTGCATGGCACCTATCCTAGGTTGTTAGCGTTTGCTAATGTAGATGTTTTCACTGGCAGTGTATGGAAAGAATATACTATTTAATCCAAATAAAAGCTTTGGGAAACACCACGACATACTCCCCCTCTTCACCTCCCTCAATAAGAATATTAAATCCCAGAGAGCTGGAGTCCTTGCAGAAAATCACGCAGTTCACTTGGACCTGCCTGAGCCGCCTTCCTTAGGGAAAAGCTAGAGGCTGTTTTTCTAAACAATTAGATGGAGACTTTGTTCTCATCACAGAAAAACCTAATTGATGTTTACAATGAAGGCATTTATATAAAAAACAATGCTTCATTTCACTGCATTGCATAAAAAATAGAGAAGAAAACAATAATTTATATAATAAATTAAAAATTATTTTTCCCTTTGAAAATTATGGAGGTAGGATCTCCTAGTGAAATGAGAAAGCATTTGACATCTACAAATAAAATACAATTTTATTGTAATGCTAAGCATATTGGTTATTTTTTGTCAACTTGCCTTACCCCTGTTGCTCAGCTGGTTGATGAAACATTCTGAAGGATTTTGGATGGCTATTATTGAATGAGACTAACACTTAAATCTACGGATTTTGAGAACAATTTTTTTTTTTTGCTTAGCATGAATTGGCCTCACCCAATCAGCTGAATGCAAGAAAGAAAAAATAAACATACAAACAAACAAATAACACTGACTTTTTTCCAATGGTAAGAGATGGACAGAAGATGGCCTTCTCTCTGTCTTCCATGGTCATCCTGGGAGTTGCAACATTCCAATATGCCTATAAGACACTTGTAATCACTTGAGAAAATTTCTCAAAATATAATTCTGTAAACATGTATATAGACCCCACTGGTTGTGTTTTTCCACTGAACCATGATTGACCGATTTTGTGCAGCAGGGGTTCTAATAGAGTATGATTATAAATGTGAGCTTTCTAAATTGGCTCTGAAGTTTCTGTCATTGGATAGCTAATATCATATATATAGTTATGGCCATAGCTATATAGATACATATATAAATTATATGGTTAATTGAATTACCACTATTGCTAATCATCTATGTTAAAACTACATCCTAGGGGCTGGGGAGATGGCTCAGTGGAATAAGCTCTTTCCTGGCAAGTGCAAGGGCCTGAGTTCAATCCCTGGTTCAAAAAAAAAAAAAAAAAAAAAAACCTACATCATTGATTGGAGAGGAATAAAATCTTGTTGTAATAGGATATATAGAATACCCTGGTTAATCTGGAGACACTGACATCCCCTTTTGAGAAATATTTTTGACAGTAGAGAAAACATGTCCACCCTCTCTGAGATTACGCCTATACAGTGTTGTCAGAATAAACACTAATGACCTTTCCTGGGACAATTCTCTTTCACCATACTGCTGATCCCCTTCAAGCTCTGAGCCTCACAATCCTCTTATTATTTTAGGTTTTTTATTAAACTCAAGTACAGAACTAACTAGCTCAGACAGGTGAGATGAAAGCGTGACCCATTTAAAAGTGTGATACATTCCAAAAAAACTACTTAGTTTTGTAATCTGTAGAAACTTAGATCTAAGAAATATATAATGAGTACTAATGGTGTGAGAAAATTGTGAAAAAGAATAACATTGTATTGTTATACTTTTTGATATCAATTTGCCTTACAGAGATTCTACATTTAATGTTGTAGCTCAAGGTATTAGAAAGACCTCCAAGAGATTGTTTGGCTCTATTTTCCACAATTTAGACCACAAGTTTGCCCATATGAGCACAGATAATCTAAACTTGTTGGAAAGAATGCATTATGTGTAGGTTTATAGTGCAGTTAGATGGTGGCAAATTATTGCCATGGGAGTTCTATGAAGGAAAGACAGCATTTTACTTTTGTGCTTCTTTATTTTTTTTTCTTTTCAAAGTTTTATTGATAAACATATAG
>NW_004524719.1:6386424-6387526 GCF_000260255.1 Octodon degus | reverse complement strand
CCTGGGCTGGGACTGGTCCCGCCGGCGCAGGGTAGCAGGAAACTCTCCGCACACTCACCGGACCTGGGCTAGGACTGGGTCTGGGGGCTTCCGGAACTCGGCAGAAAATCCTCTGTGCTTCTTTTCTTTTCTTTTCTTTTCTTTTTATTTTGCGGAATCAGAGATTGAACTCAGGCCCTTGCACTTGCCAGGGAAGCACTTATTCTACTGAGCCTTCTCCCTGGACCCTATTTTTGTGCTTCTTATTGGGATATTTAATTAAAGACCTATCTTTTTCCAAGTTTAAGGTTTCCTCAGAACTATCTTTCAGAGACTGACAGAATGCCTCATTCACCACAGTAGTGTCCATACAACACTGTCACCCTGGTACTCATCACAGAGTATACAAGAAGAGGCACAATGAGCCATTGGAACCAAGCTCACTTATTTTTAATATGTTCTCTACTGCGATGGACTGAATGAATGTTTGTGAACTCTTGTATGGATGCTGTAAATTTGTCTTTGTTTTTTAATTTGGAGATGGACTTTCTAAGGGATTGAATTTAAATGAATTTTTAAGCATAGTGCTTTAACCTGGTAAAATTAATGTTTCTAATGAGAAGAGAGTCTAGGGTTGTTTTTGTCCTCCATCCATCTCTGTCTTTGTCTCTGGCTTCATCTCTGTCTCTCTCCATTCCTGAACATGCATGCTATGGTTTGTGTGTAGTTGTCTCCCCAAAGCCTCATGCAGTCATGGGGCAAGGACTTCTAGAGTTTGTGATTAACTTGTGATCCACTGGGATTACCTGTGATCCAAGGCTGGGATTATGGGTTTTAGTACTGCTGGGATTATGGTTGTGAGTACTTACCCCCGCCTGGATGTAATATAAGAGAGACAGAGAGACAGAATCTCTCTGTAGCCATTGTTCTCTGTTGCTGTTGTTGGCCTATTGCCATTGTTGCTGTTCTGCCACCATGAACTGCTGCTCTCTGCCACGAGCCCCTCTGCCTTGGAGCCAGCTAAACATGGACTGAAACCTCCAGTAACTGTGAGCTAAATAAACTTTTCCTTCCTTCATTTTGGGTGTCAGGTATTTGTCCCAGCAATGAGAGAAGAGTAACT
>NW_004524719.1:6385773-6386324 GCF_000260255.1 Octodon degus | reverse complement strand
GGACTGAAACCTCCAGTAACTGTGAGCTAAATAAACTTTTCCTTCCTTCATTTTGGGTGTCAGGTATTTGTCCCAGCAATGAGAGAAGAGTAACTGAGAGAATGAATTAAAAAACCAAACAAAACAAAAAACAAAAAACCCACAATGTTCATCAGAGGATATAGAACACAGCTATCTACTAGCCAGGAAGAGGACCTTCACTAGAAACTGACACTTGCAAGCCCTTTAATCATGAGCTTTTACTCTCCAGACCTGTGATAAAATTTAGTTTTCTAGTTTAAGCCAGTGTGTGGCATTAACTTAGAGCCCCCCAAGAAGGCTAACACACCCCCCATTTTAAAGCAGCTCAATTGAGAGCATGAGTTGCGAATGCATTTCAAAGCTAAGGAGTGGCTTTGGGTGCTTCCATCAGGATGTGCTGAGTGGAGTTTGTCTTGCCCATTGTTAGAAATCACACACCCAGGTATCAAGCAGCGTGAATGCATTGGTGGCATTGATGGTTACTTGTACTGACTCCATAGCAAACTTTTGTTTCCTTTTTTTTTTTTTTT
>NW_004524719.1:6380632-6383572 GCF_000260255.1 Octodon degus | reverse complement strand
CTTCTCATAGAAGACACAGCATGTTAGTACTGCTGCCCAGTCACATTTTGTTCCACATTTCTCTGAAACAATAGGCAAAGGAGAGAGCCATTCTGCTGGATGGAATGATTGGTGCTGGCTGCCCAGGAGCAAGTGGACACACTGCCAAAGGTAATCATTATGTGCTCCTAGCAGGTACTAATAGAACTTTAAAAAAAAATCAGTCTCCATTAAAACATGATAGCCTTATTCCCTATAAATAAGATTTTCTTACTTTAATATTTTATTAATTTGATTTTTTTAAACTATGTTAAATTGAATAAGACTACATATTTGTGGAGTGTTAGATGATGTTTCAATATTGGTATGCACTTGGCTAAGGAGATAGCTCGGTGGTCTAAGTGCCTGATTGTCAAGCTCTGAGACCCAGGTTTGTTCCCTGCGTAGCACGCATGGCCGGCCCCATGCCCGGCCAGCCACCTACACTGGGTATGGTGGTGCGTGCTTGGAGTCCCAGCACTGGGGAGGCTGAGATAAGAGGATCACTGGAAGTCCAAGCTGCACAGAGAGACCTTCTATCAAATAAGTAAATAAAGAAAAGATTTTTAAAATTTTTTTAAGATGTTCTACATGATATGATGCTCAAGTCAGGTTAAGCGTATTTATCTCCTTAACTGTCACCTCTGTGTGGTAAAAATGCCAGTACTGTAATGCCTTCTAGTTGCGAAGTAGGAAGGATAAGTGTGCAATCATTAGAAAGTTAAAAAAAGAAAGAGCGGAGCTATCCACACTGTCCCTGTGCTTCATCCTTCAGTCTTTAAGAGTCGGTCTGTATCATTACCTATATTCTTCCTTTATTCAAATGAGAGTTCTGGTATTTAAAATTTGTTTCTCATTTTAAATAATATAATAGTAGGAATTGCTCTAAACTGTGTTTTCGCCATTACAAATATTTAATATCATTGCATTTCACTTACTAAGGGCTGGAAATCATTCCTTTTAATGTATTACTTTTACAATAACAATAATACAGTAGTAATCATATAGTAGTAGAAATAATACAGTGATTATTTTCCTCAACTAGCCTCTTATGTAACTGTATATTCCTATTTTTTTAAATATTTTTTATTTTTAAAGTTTTTTTTCTTCATATTCTGTAGGGACTTACAGTTTATTATATCAATACTTGATGGAAAATATCTGTTCCATGTTATGCCTAACATGTTTGATATTCAGACAGATAGTGAGGGTAAGCTCACCTGTCTGTATTGTAGGGTCATAATAATAAGCTACTTTTCTGAAGGGTTAGCAACCTAAGTTTGCAGAGCAAAAATTAGAGAAAAAGAAGGGCTGGAAGGACAGCTGAAATTTTGGCCCTAGCCTTTCAAGGTCAGTGGGTACACAGGACACAGGAGAACCTGTACTATAACATCATGTAACTCAGTTGTATCCCAAATTTTCTGATCAAGGAGATTATGGGGCCACAGAGGAAAGTGACCGATGATTTAGAGTGTGCCTAGGGAGAGTCACACAAAGAGAAAAAAAATATCCTCTCAGGCTTTGACATAGAGCAAACTGGTCAAGCAATGGCTGTGACTCATCTACATGGCTGACACTGACAAAGGATCTACAAATGCAGTACAGGGTTGCAGGACAAATACTGAGGGGATTTGACAGACTTATCAGATACAAAAGCTACATTTCTTGTTATATAGGTCTTGCTTTATCTTGATCTTAATGATCCAGCAGAAAAGTATAAAAACAAAGTATAAAAAGTAAAGCCATGTTAATATGCTGAGAAGTAAAAGGCTCAAGTCAACAACTTCTGACATTACCAGTCCTACAGAAAACCCACCATTATTATGGACTACTGGACTATATTGGAATATTTTGCTGAATTCATGCACCTACAGTACTTAAATGATAATGGAATACCCTTCTCTGACAAAACTAAACAAAAAAGGAGGATACAAATGAAGGACAATTTTGTTGTATCTGTATATTCAAAAGAGTTAGGATAGATATACAGCTGCGTTCTCTTAATTCAATGAATAGAGAGATTTGTTCTAGTAGTGTTTGTGGACAGGATATCATCTCTGCATCTTGTACAATGAATAACCACTAAGACAGCAATATGCACTGTATTAGTTATTGAAACTGTGCTAGGAATTGGTTTTGAAACTGTCTCATTGTTATTGGTTTCACAATAAAATTATTTTTTAAAAAAAGAGACCTCATGTGTCTGTGTGCTCCTATTACATGGAACACTGAAATGCCTCATACATATTTCTGCAACATAAGCCTCCAGTAACCTTTTGGAAGTTATATGAATAAGGAAAACCTAAAAATATTTAGTTATGTCAAGATAGATGAAAAATTGCAATATCATAAATACAGAACTTGAATTAAAATGCATTTTATATTTGTACTTGTGTCCCCAAATAGGGCCCAAATGTGGATTTGGAAAGTGACAGCATTTTGAATACTTGGCCTTTCAAATTGTAAAACATCTTTCTTTCTTTATTTCCTTCTCTCTCTCTCTCTCTCTCTCTCTCTCTCTCTCTCTCTCTCTCTCTCTCTTTCTCTCTCTCTCCTCTCTCTCTTTGTTTTTTTCTTTCTTTTGTACAGGGTCTCACTACACAACTTGGACTCTTTGTGATTGTCCTGTCTCAGCCTCCCCAGTGCTAGGATTTCAGGCATGCACCACCATGCCTGGTTTTGGTTGCAGTCTCAGCTCCCAGGACAGGCACAGCATGTGGTACCAGGTATCAAGCCCTGGTCTTTGCATTTTCCAGGCAGGCCCTTAGACTGCAGAGCTTTCACCCCAGCCCAATACTTGACCCTTTAAAATTGCATTTATGTTACACATTCTTTCATTATCTTCTTCTTCTTCTTCTTCTTCTTCTTCTTCTTCTTCTTCTTCTTCTTCTTCTTCTTCTTCTTCTTCTTCTTCTTCTTCTT
>NW_004524719.1:6371532-6379990 GCF_000260255.1 Octodon degus | reverse complement strand
GGCTGGGCCCCCGAGAAGGGGAAATTTGAATTGTGATGTTTTTCACCACACTATCCCACTAAAAGGTATTTTAACTTTATGTTTTATTCCATTGATTTTTGTCTTTGAAGATCCTATAACAGTTTTTCATTTCTTCTTAGCACACGGGCATGGAGGAGCTAGGATGCACTATGTACACGTACCAATTCTACACAATGAGTTCAAACATTATGTATTGTTATCATGTATGAAAAAGGGGGAGGAGATTGTGAGGTGGAGGTGAAAGGAAAAGAAGACATTAAGAGGAACTAAGACACAATATACATGCAGCAACTCCCCACATGAAATGTAATCCTTACATATGACATGTGTGTAACACTAAATTACTGTACTGTCTGAGACACACTTTAGGAACCACTTCTCAAAAGTCTTTCATCTTCCCACTTTAATATTGACTATATCATTTTTCTTCTTTTCTTTTTATTTTTTTAAAGAGAGTAAAAATTAGAATTAAAATAGAAAATTTAGGGGCCGGGGAGATGGCTCAGTAGAATAAGGACTTCCTTGGCAAGCACAAGGGTCTGAATTCAATCCTTGGTTCCGCCAAAATAAATAAATGAATAAAATAGAAAATTTGACAAATTACATGGAATTTCACTTAACTAAGTAATATGAATCTCAAAGTATTTGTTGTAATACACAGAGTTGTCTTCTAGTTATTCATATTACCAGATATAGGCATGTAAAATTGGGAGAATAAAGAAAATCAAAGAAATGTACAAGAAATTAAGAAAAGGAAAAGTACAATCAATTGGAAAAAGGGGACAAAACAAATTACTATCTACTCCTTTCCATAGACCAGTAGAAATGCACAGTACAGTTGTACAAACCATCCTGCTTACATTAGAGGGTCACCATAGATAAATCTCTTTCCCCCAGTCCCTCTCCTGTTCTTCTTCTCAGTAATTCTTCTCAGTAATTCTTTCATTTTGAATAAATTCATTCCCTCTTCCCAGTATCTATTGTACCTTTCGGATTCCATTTTTCTCTTCCAGGGTCTCACACTAAGGAGACATACAATGTTTGCACATGTAGATCTGATTTATTTCACTCAAGAGTATGTTCTCTAGTTGCATCCAATTGCCAACAAAAGACTCAAATTTATCCTGTTTTTATAGCTGAGTAATACTACATTGTGTAAAAATACCACATCTTCTTTATTCATTCTTTAGTTGATGGGCATCTAGGTTGTTTCCATGATTTAGATATGACAAATTGTGCTGCTATAAACATGGGTGCAATTTTGCTTTTGCTTTTTATCTTTCTTTTCTTCTCATTATTATCCCATGTAGTCTCTGTGGCTCATTTCCCCACAGTTCTGTAACAAAATGACAAGAAGTTCATTATTTTTTTCCAAGTACTGGTGGGTTTAAGCTTCTTTTACCCTCTAAAAGCCTACCATATATAAAAAGCATGATACAGTTGTTTAAGCCAAGTACTGTGGAATTTTAGCTTTCAAACTCCAAAAGGAAAAATAGCCATTAAGTTGAAATAGATATTTGTTATAATAAAGCAAGTTCATAGGTCATATGTTTTCCATTTAATATCTAAAAATTGAAGTTATACAATATTGAAATCTTGGTCTACTTGTTCAAATATGACTTCATAGATGGCTTTCTGATTAGAAAACAATATGGATCCAGTCATTTTTTTTGTTCTTGTGCCAAAAACTTACATGTAGATTTTATATAAAAATAACATTGACATAGAAAGATGATGTCACTAAGTAGTAGAAACAAAACACGTGAAATTAAGTTCTGCTATTATCATCATGAAAATAAAAATGTGTTAGTCTTTCATGTATCCTTATTATTCCAGTAATGACCTTACGAGGATGTGTGTATACTAATTTTTGTTATTTTCATAAAGATCACTAAGCTAGAAATAGTATTTTTACAAGAAAACCTACATTGTCCTCATATATGTTTTTCATTGGTTCTCAAATATAAAATTTTATAATAATAGCAACCATTCTGTTCTGTTAGATGGTGAAATAATAATTAAGACTGTGGTCAGAATAAGACAACACGTGGACCCGAAAACTGACAGCTACGTGTGCTTGGGAAGGTTGCGCAGCTTCTATAGCTCCTAGGTTTCTTATGTGTCAATTTAAAAAGAGTACGGTCGTCGCTGTATTTGGCTGGTGCAATGTACATTAATTAAAATCTGTCCAATATTTCCAAATAGTGCTTGCAATAAACTATGTCAACATAATTTCACCAAGTGTAAGACAACATGCAGATTTAGTCTCTATTTAACAAAGGATCATCCCATTCCATGACTAAATGCCAGGTATACAACAGAAAAAGGAATGCATTTGTCTGATAAGAAATTCAGAGAATTTTGAAATGTCTTAGAATATAGAAATCTAATAATTTTGTACTATATATTGAGATAAGTAAATCATATATTTGTACTTACTATTTTAACACTTTAATACTCATAATTTGAAATAGAATGGTCAAATATATACTGAATGTACAGTAAATATAGTTATTATTCTAAAGCATTCACATTGAAGAATGAGAAGTAGAAAATAAATGCAGAATCCAGATGCCCTCAAAAGTGGACATTTAACATTTGATTTTTACACACACATATCTTATTTGTAATTAAGTTTGGTAAAAACAGTTTAAAGTATTTTTCTTTAGAGCTAAACTTTAACAACACTTATATTTCTTAATTATTGTAATGCTACTTATTAGAGCAAAGGAGTCTTATACTTGAAGTGCGCAAAAAAATATGTGAGTACCATCTAGTGGTAAAACAGAAGGTAAGCAACAAACCGTGGGAGAAAATGTGTGTGGGCAGGTCAGGGGCGCATGCAGCCAGTCAGTCTGTAAAGTGGATTAAAGTTATAGGTAGAGCCAGTAATTACCAAGGAAGCACCCTGTGCATTGCGCTGAGCGTGAGCGGTTAAACAATGAAATGTGTCAGCTGTGACAAACAGGACGCCGATCTGCATCTGGCAAAACTGTCCCTGACCGCATTTCTACATAATGAAGACATATAACATCCTAGAATTTTAAAATTTTTATTTTATGTTTTTACTATGTGTGGTCCCCAAGTGAGCACTCTAGCACATGAAGATTGGAAATTTTAGAATTTACCACTCAGAGTTACCAGACAGAGCGGGCACGTAACTGTGAGTCAGGGGCTGTGAAACATAGAGGAATGGAGAATTTTCAAAATATTTATTAATTTATCTATTACAGGGTCTTGTTACGCAGCTCAAACTCATAGTGGTCATCCTGTCTCAGCCTCCCCAGTGCTAGGATTACAAATATGCGCCCTCATGCCCGGTTTCAGTGGCCCACAGGGTGTGCCAGGGGTTCTGGGACTGGCATGGTGTGCTGTACTGGGGATCGAACCTAGATCCTCGTGCTTGCCAGGCAGGCATTTAGACTGCAAAGCTATTTCTCCAGCCCTGCTTATTGAGTTTAAATTCTCAATTTTCAAATGGTTTTCAATTTGAATTAATATGTAAATTATGTATTTTACTTACTACATAGCTATTATGCACTGGGGAGGCTGAGACAATAGGATAACTATGAGTCCAAGCTTTGTAGTGAGACTCTCTACCAAATAAATAAATAAATAAATAAATAAATTAAAATGCATATTCATTTAAGCTCCATAAATAAAAGATGTTGAGCTCACAATATATATAGATAGTATATATTGAATTTGAATGTTGTGTTAGTACCTAAGGAGATAATGTGTTACACTCTGATAAAGTTTATGAAATCCAAAGCTTTGTCAAATGAAACAAAATCAACAAGATACGCAAATGAGGTGCTGCAATAAGTTTTCAATAGATAATAAAAAAATACAAATAGAACACAAAATGTTTATTTTAGCCATACTTACACAGGATTTTCGTGTGTGTGTGTGTGTGTGTGTGTGTGTGCATCTCCCGTGGGCCTCTGTTGAAACAGTAGGTGCCATAATCACAAAATTGTGTTTGCCACTTTAATGCCTTTGAGATTTGCATCCCTCCTTGCGTGGCTAAGGGCTCAATAGGGTTTTGCTGCAAGAAATAAAATGACAGAAATGAAAATGAGTCTATGCGACTATGCTGGAGGATCTGAATGGTGTGTGAGGGGTTTCAGGCCCACTAAAAGTCAGAGTGGACAGACTGCTTTGTTCACACCATTTCACTGACTTCTTGGGCCAACTTCCGCTCAGAGCTTTTCCAAATGACAGGTGTCTTGGTTACTTGTCTCTCATGGCTGAATAAAATACCTGTCATCCAAAATTATGGAAGGAAAGATTTATTTAGCTCACAGTTTGTGGATGTTTCGGTGCATGCTTGTCTGGCCCGAAGGCAGGGCGGCCCATGGCAGAGGGCAGCAGCTCAAGGCAGCAGAGAACAGCGAAACGGTAAGAGGGAGGAGGAGCAGGGGCAGCAGCAGAGGCAGAGGCAAGCCTGTCTTCCTCCCTTATACTGCATCCAGGCCATCTGCCCCAGGGCAGGTGTAGCACTTACAGACATAATCCCAGGGGCACTCACCCATAATCCCAGCATTGTATCATTAATTAATCATAAATTCTAGCAACCACCCTATAACTGCATGGTGGATCAACAAGACACAAACCACAGCAGTAAGTATAACACGTCAAGGCACAGATTAAAAAATTAAGAACAGAAAATGACAAAGGAGTAAAATGCACTGAGCCCACCCAGGACAAATCAGGAGACATCAACATAAGATACATAAGATCTTGTTCAAACTTAGCCTAGTAGCAGCGTTCACCTCATATTTTCTTCTATGTTAGTCAGAGTTCTCCAAAGACTGCGCTAAGAAAATGGGCATGAAAATGCATAGACACAAAAATGGACAGATAATCAGATTGATCACTGTAATAGACTGATGGGAGAGGTACTACCGAGTTATGAGTATAGAGGCCAAGCAGGCTCACAACAGGCTGAATGTGAGCTGCAGGCCTATCTGGAACCCAGATGACCAAGCACCAGAGAATTGGCATGTACAGCTCTTCATGGAAGGTCAAAAGCCAGAGAGCCCCTACCAGAACCAGAAAAGCAAGGTAATTACGTAAAAAATAAGGCTGAGTGTGGTTGTGCAGGCCTACAATCCCCGGCTGAGGCAGAAAGAACTTGAGGCCAGCCAGGGCTATATAGAGAGTTCAGAGCCAGTCTGAACTACATACTGAGCCTTTCAAAGAAAACAAGATGTGCAAAAGTATGGGGAATATAAATCAGCAGTAAAGGGCCCTGGATGACCCCTCCTACTACAAATAACATAGTCAAAATAAACAGATTGGGCTGGAGAGATCGCTCAGCAGTCTAAGTGTTTGCTTGGGTACAAGGACCCAGGTTCGATTCCCGGTACCACAGGCCATGCCAGCCCCAGAACAGAACCCCAGGTGTGCCTTGCTGGCCTTGAAATTGGGCATGGTAGTGCATGCCTGTAAACCCAGTTCTGGGGAGGCTGAGACAGGAGGATCACTATGAGTCTGAGCTGTGTGGTGAAACCCAGTACCAAATAAATAAATAAGTAAATAAACAACAGATTGAAATTAGCATAGGAAAAGTTGTCTAGGGCAAGTTCTTAAGAGATTCCCAAATGAGAGGTCCTCTCCTTATAGCACAAGGCACCATATAAAATATGAGATGAAAATAGGTATACTTTGAGATATAAATGTACATCAATTCAGACATACTATTAAAAAAATCAGGATCCACATTAGTCTATCACAAAGATTTTTTTCTTGTTTTATATTAATTTTGTATCACAAAGTTTTAAATGGAGCTCCATTAGATAGGCATGATCTATTTTATTTTCCAAAATAAAAGTAAGATTTAATAGTCAACTGATAATTTGTGCTCTGAAACTTGTGTTGAAAGTCATACTGTTGATCTTTCTGCCGTGACTCCTTGATCTTTACCCAAGGGTATCAGAGTGTGATCAGTCTCACCACACACAAAGATAAGTATAGATTACTTAACAGAAGACGAGAGAAAAGACCTGACATTTTTATTGATAACGACGGATTGTGTACTACACTGTGCATAATCCGTCGTTATCAATAAAACAAGGTTTAGGCTGGAAGTTTTTTAGTTCATTTTATTGCTTACATGTTCATCATATTAGGATGCCAAGCTTAGAGAACAATTTTGGACATTCAGACCCATACAGGATTGTCTCTAAACTTAACTTTCATAATTAGGCTTGAAGACATAAGCGTGTGTGTGTGTGTGTGTGTGTGTGTGTGTGTGTGCGTGTGTGTGCGTGTGCATGTGCGTGTGCATGTGTGTGTGTGGTGCGATTGTATACCCCAAAGCTATTGTGTACTAAGTGATTCCTGGTGCGGTATGCCTGCCAGGCAAGGCCTTCCAGGTAAGACAACAAGTGTTGACAAGTTGTATGACACTTAATCATGGTGCTGATGTAGGTGTCTCTAAATATTGTCAGCAAATGTGAGGATCATGAATGTAACGAATTCTACCTGTGACTGTGGGGTAGAATTTGAAGCTATATTAAACCATAAAGGCACAATGTCAGGATAGATCTAAAAAGTTTGTGAAATTGCTTAAACTGAAGGGATGGATTTAAGCATATGCAATCAGATTTAAGCAAATGCCTAGAAAAAGACATTCTTTCTAATACCAGAAAAAAAGAATTTCTGGGTTGAAGTAAGAAAATATTCACTTTTGTTCAAGATCCTTTATTTAAATTATCTCTGGGGTAAGCTAATGATGACTTCATCCCTGCTTTTAAAAAATGTGTTTTATTCTTTATGGCAAAAAAGTGTTTGCAAGTATGATGAAAATATGAAACAAAATGGGAAAGTTTTCCTAAATTATTCAGGTGCTTCATGACATTTTAAAAATTTATACAAAGTCTCTAATTGAGAAAAGTCATTAAACAAATCCCTCCTCCCTTTTGCATTTTGGAAAATGTATTTTACTTCACATAACCCTGGCCAAGGGCCATGAACGTAAAATGCAAGTGGCCTGTAGAATCTAAAAAAGGTTAGAGAACTTTTCAGCCTAGAGAAAAAAGCAGATCTGCTGTCACTCCAAGCTTGGTTTAGTGAAAATTGGTCTGAATTTCTGACTGGAAGATTTACACAGTGGAGTTACTAAAATCTACCTCATGTAAATTTCACCAACTCTTTCTTACTTTCTCCATATGGACAATGACTAAATGTAAACAGATCATTTTCTAAGGAATTTTTTAAAAAATCTAATCATCTGTCGTAGAAATATAATGAAGGTCTTTTGTCCAAAGTGTGAATTCAAGCAGCACAGTTTTGTAGGTTTGAATTTAGACATTGTAAATCATGCATGAATCACTTGAATCGGAAGACATTTGGGCCTAAGTCGACAGGTGACATAAACAGAGTAAGGAGGAGGGCCTTCCAAAGTTTTGATGTTTTAGCTTGTGATTATACCAACAATGGTAAGTCAGAACAGTACACAAATAGAGATGGAGGACTCAGAAGGAAGGTCCTCTCACTAACCGAATGAGTGATCAAATAACCAAGGAAAGAGATCCATGTGAAGGAACTGGGTGACAAAAAATAGAAGCACTAATCGGATGACTTCTCTGGAAAGCCATCTCCACTGCTCCTAGGTCAGGATTAGGCTGACCACATACCAGTCTCAGAAAATGTCAGCCTCAGAAATGGAGCTCACAGGGCCAGCCCAACAGCTCGGTGAATTAACGCACCGGCTTAGTCCGGGGTTCTCTTCCCAGTGTGCGTGCAGGCCCCTCCCCCGGGGGCACCCTGAGACAGCGATTGAAGCGAGCCTGGTTGTGCGCACCTGTAATCCCAGCTCTTGGGAGTCTGAACACAGCCGGATCACTTCGAGTCCGATCTACATAGTGAGACCCTGTAGACCCTGTACTAAAATAAAAACAAAACAAAAGAACAACAACAAAGAATGAAATGGAGCTCATGTATTCTAGGTGACAAAGTAATTCTAGAGCTGTGTCAGGCCAATTCAGAGCTTCGGCACGATGGTGACAGTACCACCGAGGCACAACTTTTTCTGGAAACTTCTGATAAAGTAGCAGGCACCATAAATTACCATGGAAATTTTTCAATAACTGTAATAGACAATTAGTGATAATTTAGGCTTCTTATGTGTCTTAGGAAATTTGAAAATTATTTTAGGGAAAATACTCTTTAAAATACTAATATTTTCATTATAACCAATTATATATTTATACATGCATACAGGTGAACATATTTTTAAAAGTTATGAAATATTTATGAAGTTACAAGTTTGTTTTAGTCAGTTCAGGTTGCTATAACAAATTATCAGAGACTAGGTGGGTTAGACTGAGAAATGGATGTTCCTTTCAGGCTGGAGTCTGGAAGTCCAAATTAGAGTACCTGGATCACTACATTGTGGCAAGTGCTGTCTTCCTTGCTGCCAGATTTTTCA
>NW_004524719.1:6361286-6371425 GCF_000260255.1 Octodon degus | reverse complement strand
AGAGAGAGAGAGAAAAGAGATTTTTTTCGCTCTTTACAAAAGGTCATTTATTCTTCTTAGCCAGGGACTTGCATTAGAAACACTGTTTAACCTAATAATCTTGAAGACCATACATTGAGAACAATTAAGTTAGAAGTTATGGTTTCCCACAAATCTGAGAAAAGAATTATTGAATTTATGATAAACATAATGCAATCATGTTGCTACCTTTCCTGTCTAATTGTCTTGCAAGAGCCTCATGCCCTCACAGGAGGGGCTTTAGGAAGGTGCCTGAATCATGGGGTGATGGATACAGGGGGTTTCGAGTTAGGGGGTGGTACCTGGGGGAAGAGGTGTGTTTGCTGGGGGTGTAATGGAAAGGGCAGCCTCCTCCCAGGCACATCTCTACTCCCCGCCGTGCTGCTGCGGCCATGGGTCCTGTCGCCCTGCCGTGGAGCCAGCTGACCATGGACTTAAAATATGCGTCAAACAAGTGTCTCCCTCTTCAAACCGGGTGTCCATATTCTCTTTCAGCAACAAGAAAGTGATGAAGTAACATATTAAATTTTTAAAATTAATCTTCAGAAAATTACTACTTATGTTATTTTACTGGAGAAAAGGGATGTAAGTAATAAAAAGAACTACAGTCCTACCTATAGGTGCAAATGTCTGGAATGTTTTGTTATAATCCTATTTCTTTTCAAACTGATTTTAAAGAAAGAAACCTTAAAATTATACTAACAAGCTTTTTGTATGCAAAACCAGACTTTACCAACGCAATATTGTGAAGATTCAAAAACATGTCAAACAAAATTTGATCCAAAAAATCACATGGACATACATGACAGAGCGTTTTCAATCAATTGTCTTGTTTCTTCAGAAAAACAGGAAACGGTAATGGGCCAGGCTCTCTCTGCCAACTACGTTGATAATCTATCTGTTGCTGCTGTTACTTTCCCGCAGTCTGTGCATCTTTACTTTGGGACCCAAGGTGCGTCCCAGCCAGTAGGTCCAATGTATGTGCCTGAGCTCCTTAAATAGGATCTGTTCTGCATGTTGGGCTGGAACTCTTTATACACCTCAGTGTTGTTTCACGATATTGTAGTGTTTTCTTCATGTTCAATATGAAAACATGTAAGATTATCGGTTAAATCTCATGGTAGAAAAATACTGTGGGCAAATATTTGTAAGCCAGAATATTCAATGCGTCATCCTCCTTCTAAGCTGCGTTCCCAGAAGTAAATGCAAGGATAAACAGAGAAATATTTTTCAGTAGGACTTCTTGTCTTTAAAAAAGCACAGTTCATTATACCAAGTGTAATGTGTTGAATTGTGTTCCCCTGCTAAATTTGTAGGTTGAAGATCTATCTCTGCTGGTAATATTATATTTCTCAATAAAGCCCTTAAGCAGGTGGTGAAGGTGAAACAAGGTCATAAAATGAAGCCCAAATGCAAAGACAGGAAGACATGCCAGTGTCACCTTCTGTCTCTTCTTCACATCAATGTGACAGCACAACCAGAGGACTGCACCTCCGAAACAGGGGGAAGGCCTTCAGCAGAAATGTCCCCGATAGCAGCTCGGTCTGGGGCTTTCAGGCTCCAGAACTGGGAAAATGTCAGCATCTGTTGTGTAAATGACCCGACAGCTTTACCCCATTGAAGCAATTGCTATAAAATATCAACTTTTCTCGTGTTTATCAAATTTCTTTCAAATACTGAGAAAGAGAAAATATGCAAACAAAATCAAATAAACTGCATTACAGTTTATGGCACTTTATGTATTTTCAAAGACCTTTCATGAAGATCAATTTATTTTAATTACTAGCTAACACTAATTTTACCTGAATGACTTCTAAACTCAGAGAGAAGGAAATACTGTTAACTTTCTAACACATAATGTAATTACCAAAACAAGTAAAAATTAAAGATACATAAACTGAGAAATTTATACAGGGCTAATTATTAAGTATAAAGAAAGCTAGTTTTTTTTTTTTTCTAGCAACCTTTGGCCGTTTAAAGAATTAATAACCTATATTTTAAAAGGAATGAAGTTTTGGTGAAATAAAAAGCATTCTCATAATTCTCCAGAAGATGGTGTAAGAGGAGTAATCACAGTTGAGAATACAACCTTATGTATTTTGTGTCCTCAAAATGACTGCTGTTTATTTTACTGAGTTTTTAAGTAATATAAATAACTTTAATGTGAATAAATGCATAACAAAATCACATATGAAAGATTTCTGCTGTTTTTCTAAATTATCACCATCAATTCAAACCTAATAGGAAGAAATGTAAGATGCCATTCTTCTGCATGTTAAGAAAAGATATTTTAGATGAAGTTTACTTACATATATAAAGTTGGTACTTTAAAATATAGAATATTTTCACGTTGCAGGTACCATTTCTTTCAACATGGTACATTCATTTTTATGACTATTAATGAAAAGAACATTGAAAAAATAATTCAAAGGTAATGATTAAGTTATAGTTACATTTATATTATTCTATTTAAAATGTTACCTTCACTAGATGAATGTTTATAAGGGTTTTGCTAGGACCCAATCATTATGGACCCGAAGAAAAATGTTTCTTTTGCTACTAGTATTAATATAAATAAATCAAATAGGTTTGAATTTCCATGAAAGTTTCAGACCGTCATATCTCAGAAAGAAGCAGCTTAAGTTTAAAATAATTTAATATATAAAATATAAGTGAATATTCTTTTGTACACACTAGTGTTTGCTAATTGTCACAAAAAGGCCCTAGCTACTCCTTCATTGGGAGTATCAATGATGATTATTTGATATGTTGAAGTGGCAGGATCAGGATCATTGTCATGCAGAACTTTGTTTCCTTACCCTCTTTCTTTCACACCCTACTAATTAAACAACTCACTCGTGGGATGAACCTTTCTACTTCCCTCCTAGGATGTTTTATAACTGACCTAGGATTTATATTGAATGTGCATAAATAATAATTGTTCTAATTGTAATGATTAGTAACTCTCCACCTAGCAGGTTTTATGATAGAGGCTGCAATTCTCTTTTCTAACATGAGCTATAGGGCTGGCAAGACAGCTAAAGCGCCTGTTTAGGCAAGTTTAGGCAAATGCGCAGCAGGAACGGCGGTTCAATCCCCAGCACCACATGTGGCTCCAGCCCCGCCCCCAGCGTGGGCTGAGCCAGCCACAAAATAAATAAGAAAGCAAATAAATAAATAAACTATACCCCCAATCCCTGCTGTGGGCAGTGTTTTGTAGAGCAGTTTTTTGGGTCAGTATGTGACTTACAATTTCTTTCCCTCCCGAATCTGAACTTTATTCGTTTAAAAATTCAGCGATTACTACAAACACAGGTCTCTGCGAGGTGTCCGGAACATAAGGGCGTGCTTCCCCTGCCATTAGCGAGGTGCCGGCGTGCGGCGTAGGCCGGAGGCGGATGTCCGTCCTTCTGCCAGCTCAACGCAGGCTCACCTTGCAGCCGAGCCAGGCGCGCAGCGGACGGCGCCTGCCTTCCGGGCATCCGCGTCGTGGGAAGAGGCTGACCCTGGCGCAGGCCGCGTTCATCCCGGCGCGCTCCACGCGCTGACTGCGCTCGCACATCGCCGGGGCAGAGCTTATTCCCCTGAGACATCTTCCTGGCCACTTTTTTATTTTTTATTATATTATTTTTTAAAAATATATTAGTATATTAATGAAGTGCTCTGATTTGTTTTCTAACTTTTTAATTTTTTTTTTTAAATCCTTATTTATTTGGTATAGGGTCTCACTATGCAGCTTGGACTCGTAGTGCCCCTGTCTGAGCCTCACCAGTGCTGGGATTACAGGCCTGCGCCCCCAAACCCGGATTCTGTGGCGTGTTTCCGGGCGGCATGCGGTACAGGGATGTAACCCATGTCCTTGCGCTTGCGAGGCAGGAGCTTAGACTGCTGAGAAATGTTCCGAGCCCAGAACTGGCGCAAAAGGCAAAAGTCCACTGTGCTGCCCTCTTTCCACCCTGAGAACATCCCAAGGCCAAATATCAGTGCTGGTTGGGATATCCTCACTCCGGAACCTGCTAGGTTGGTCCTTTCCTGCCCTCATACAGAGTCTGGTGGTCTTCAAAATCCCTGGGATATAATAATATCATTCCAAAATCTGCCTGAGTCTCCATATCTCCTGCTAATGGTTTGTATAGTACTTCTCTGTTATCTCAAAAGCACAATCGTGAGATTATATTTTGGGCCTTTTTATGGAATGCAAAATAACCACCCAATGACAAGATCCGGACTCCTTTTGAAAGCATCTACTTCTTCTACAAAATTTACAGGTTCTGCGTATTAGGATCTGCTATATTTGTTTTTGCGTTACTCCTTTTACCGTGTGCAGGAGGCTGTGTGCGTAAGAACCCCTTCGTGTGTTTATGCACCGAGCTGCCTATGACACTATGGAAGCAGACACTGAAGGACAAAGCAAATTTGCTGAATGGGTGCTTCACGTGTACTGCCACCCTGTAATCTTGAAAGAGTTTGGTTCCTGAATTTAAGAAATAAGAGCAACCAGTCCTAATGCTTTGTAGACCAGTAAAATGAGTATACGTTACACAGTTCATTATGTACTTCATACAGAAGTTTAATTTAATAATCTAAGGTATCTCGATACAAAGAAAAAAATAAATGTTTAAGAAAATGGGAATCCCAGCTAGTTATATTGGGTATTATTCTATCTTTTACATATACTACATTACTTCTCTATATCACATAAATATATGCAGCTGTTATGTCAATCAAAATTGTTTAAAATTGAAAAAGTATTAAATTATGTGCAATTCACTAAGCAGACTAGCAGAAATATCAATGGCTACATTTGAATTATGCAAATATCATATAATTAATTAAGAAAAGTCACTAAACTAATACTAAAAATAGCAACAAACCCATTCAAGAGTGGATGAACTGAAGTATACATCTGTTGTATTTATTGTTTCTAAAAGTTGCATTATCACGCCTTAAAAAATAAAACATACATAAGCACACAACAATCAATAAAATACTATTTTAAAAAATTCTAGAAGAGAGTACTGCATTTGCTTTATTAAATAGGCTCAAAAAATAAAACATTTAAATAACTAAAAAACCCCAAAATGATGTCTCACTGTATTATCTTGAAAGGGATGGTACACACAATATCATAAATTGGGCAGTTTACACAACAGAAATATAATCTCTGGAACCTAATTATAATTTGTGGTACATGGGTTTAAAACTTCAACAAAAGACCACTTCAAACTATACCATCCAACAAATGGAACATGTATATAAGAGATGGACATTGGAAAATTTATTTAACAAAAATGTTAAGAATACAGGAAAAGGGGCCAGTAAGATAACTCAGCAGACTAAGGCACCTGCTTAGGCAAGCTTAGGCAAGCACAGGGACGGAGGCTCGATCCTGGCACCACCTGCGGCATCAGCCCCACCTCAGGATGGGCTGAGCAGGCCACAAAGTCCAGGCACAGTGTCATACTACTGCAATCCCAGCACTGGGAGGCTGAAAACAGGAGACTCACTGACCCTGCAACAATCAAATAGATTTTAAAAATACAGGAAAAAATTAAAAAAATAAATTGCAACTGAGGATCAAGACCAGTGAGAGGAAAGTAACAATATATTTGAACATGAAACTATGTTCAAGTTACCATGAAATTGAGACTTTCCAATATTAGGAATGAAAAATTTGTAAAATGAACATAGACTCAGACACCTGTAGGATGTCACTTAGCACAGTAATGCATGCATAATAGAAAATTTAGGAAAATATAAAGAGAAAAGGGAAGAAAAAGTATGAAAAATGATTAAAATTTCCAAAATTTGATAAACAAAAGATTTCACAAAAAGCAACCGAAAGAAAGTTAAGCTCTAGTATATTTTATAGAAACAACTATATGTCAAAAATCTACATGATTTAAATGAAATGGACAAAGTCCTAGAAATGAACAAGTGAAACAAAATAAAGAACAAAGGGAAACCTCATTGGGTAATAAATAGATAAACAAATAGTCAAAATAATTGTAAATTAAATTACTTTGTGATTGTATTCTACATATATATATATATATATATATATATATTTATTATTATTATTATTTTTTTTTGGCTGGCTCAGAAAGCCTTCTGGGCAGGTTTGGCTGGCTTGAGTTGTGCAGATTGAACCACAGCAACCTGAGGCTGACTGCTTTGTTGAAACAGCCATTTAAAGAACTGAACTAAGGGCAGGCCCCCTCTACTCAAATTTATAGTGGAACTCATTACAAATTTTCACAGGCACTCTGAAATATATAAGAATTTCCAATTCTTTTTATAAAGTGAAACTGAATCTTGAATCTTGTTGCCATTGTATAAATATTGTATTAATTTTTTCTTGCATTTCTTTTTTGTTGTATTTATCTTAATGTCTGGCAAATATTATATTTAATCTGCTACTTTGTACTTTTACCCATATATATTTGCTACTTTGAATATGGTAGGTACGTATTCTTTTTGTGGGTATTTTAGGGAATTTTCCAAGTCCTTTGCTGTTTTCAGATTTTACTGAACATTACTCCAATGAGTGGGATTATTTTGGGTTCGACATTAAGTATCAGAGATGTTTGTTAAAGTATGTCCTGCAAAGTAAGGACATACTTCTCTTATAACATAAAACTGCTGGACCCATGAACTCTATAAGAGGCTCAACTCAGTTTTTGTCTGCCCTATGGATCCCCGGTATTATAGACCTTCCACTGGCACTCAGGTACTTCCTCCACATTGGCAAACATTAATATTTAGCCAAATATTCAAGGTTCCATTGGTAAATATCTATGTATCGGTCTATCATCATGTCTGTCTATAATTCTTCCTTCTGCTGCTCTATTAATTTCTGGTTGTGGTTTAAGTTTAGAATATCTTCCCCAAAAACTCATGTATCCAGAGTTGTGCTTTTAGAAATAATAAAGAAAACATGGTATGGTTTTGCATAATTTCTCTCAGATGAGAACCTTAAAACATAAATAAAAGTAAAACAAATGATATATAATAGAAACAAGAAGATCTATGTTTTGCAAATGGAGAGTGATTCAAGCAATAGCGAGAGACAGCGGGAAGTGAAGGAGAAGTAGATAATGGTGGCTGAATGGGACAGGACACCACAGCTGTTAGAAGATGTGCACGGCTAGCAGCAGCGGCTCACTGAGGGCATTACCTGAGAGAGCGCTGCACCTCCATGTCTTCTGTGGCCTTTCTCTTCCCGACTTGAGTACTGTCCACCACAGTATGAGCAGTCTTACTTTGCAGGACATTCTGCCATGCCCTTCCTCCCTTAGAGCCGACCAGGTGCTGAGTCCTTTAGGAACCATGAATCATGATGTCAGGCAATTTACCTCAGTGACTAGAGAATGACTAAGAAAATTCCCTTTCCACTGCTCCACATTTCTTCATTTCAGTAAGATTTTTTTCTTGACCAGTATTTGGAAACTGTTTCTGGCTTGACACATGAGGAAACATATACCCCATGTGACTTCTTTTCTCAAATTGAAGCATATAGAGAGTTTAAAAGGAGAGATTAAAAAAAAAGCTCTTACACTGAGCAAAGGAAAGTTGCTGGATGTAGGATAATAATACAAAGAATATTTCACAAAAGGTCATAGAAAAAGTAGAATAGAGTTCTTAGATTTCTTTGGATCTTAAAACAAAACTGAAGTATTTGAAGAAGGGTATGAGAGAAAAGTTTTCTTTTTCATTATTCTCCTTCCCAATAATGCTTTCACTCAAAGGACTCTGGAATGAGATTTAGCAACTCTGAATGAATATTTGTCAAGAGACTGAGGGGTTGGCTGTGAGAGGGAAAGATTATGAGCTGATTGTGAAGCTGTAATGGGGCAACAAAGCCTGTAAAACAGCACAAGACATCAAATCCTAGACCTTTGTGCTGTGCACAAGAGGAGGACAACAAGCCTTACTCTAAGATTGTCATTGGTGGGCCAGTTAGTCTTAAACAACAGCTTGGCTGTATTAAGAGACTCTGCAGAGAAGACTTGATCATTGGCTTGCTGTCCACATCAGTGGCCTAATTCACTGATGTTCAAAGCTGAAACAGGGATAAGAAGTGGGTCTGAGGATGGGTTGAGCACTGGGTGTATGCTCTAGCACCGCCTGCATCCCTGGTGTTTTTCTCTAAGATGTATTTCCACCATGATGTTTCTGCTTTGGACCCAGCAGATCCTGCACTGAAGTACTTGAAACCAGGAGATACATACATATTTTTACCATTAAATCGCAGTTCTGAGGCATTTTGCCCATCAATGAGAAAGTTGATTAATTGAAGGAGGAAAAACATGTTGGGAGTAAGATACCTCAATGGATATATCTAGTGTTTTAGACTAGATTGGCAAATTGTGTGATACATTTTCTGTTTCCAGCAAGAAGTACATTATATTCTCTGGGGAACTACTAAATGATAATGTAAAATTTTTGCTTCTTTGTCCATCAAAAATACTAAATTGCCCAGCAATTATGATTACTATTTTATCCATTGTATTTAATGGGTTTTATGAATGCGTTCAAGGGTTTTGAAAGGCAGATCATTCTAAGGGAGCACTAAGCCAGGCCTGGGGTTCAATCCTCAGGCCTGTCTTGCTGGCCTGGCCCACAGGACAAGCTGAGACAGTGAATGAGATTAGGCATGGTGTTTTGTACCTGTAATCCCATAATTTAGGAAGCTGTAAACAGGAGCTTATTATGTAATCCCATAATTTAGGAAGCTGTAAACTAAGACTTTCAAAGTGTGATGGATTCTTTTCTCTTGTGAACAGCTTTTTCCCGATGTACCATTCCTTTGCAGCATCTAGAATGATTCCAATCCTCAGGGAGGCCAGCGTAGATTGAAGGACTTGGAATCGATTTGGAGAGTCTTAGGAATGGAAAGAAGAAAAAGATAAAGCCATGTCTTTTTTAGATTGAAGTATTGAAAGGGTAAACATTTAAGGAGGATAAATCATTCTTGAACACTTGTTAAGTTCCAATATTGTACACGGAGGTTGCTAAATAGATTAAATTGAAAGATTTATTTTGGGTTTCCAGCTACTCTCACAAATAATCAAGTATTAGATAGATAACGTATTTTGGTTCTACATTAACTTAGGGAAACTGTATAACTTTCTATCTATTTTAGGAGAATCAATGCCACAATTTCAGAGTAGCATAAGTGGAAGAATGGAAGTAATTTGCACACAGGTTCAGATCATATCAAAGATAAGGCATGTAGATGCCAGAAAAGATTCCAAGTTAATTATTTCTCTCATACAATCCCAGGATAAGTGAACTGATGAAACTCTCATGCACTTCATAAGCTAGAGAACAGAAGAAAAACAGAAGGAGGAGGGAGGGAGGGAGGCAAGTGGAAAAGGGAGAGAATAAGGGCTGAAGATTGAAGAAAGAAAGTAGGTGGAGGAGAGGAAGACTAGATAGAGCAGAAGAAAAAAAAAGAGGAGAAAGTTGCACAGAAAGAAAGAGACTTCTCTTTGCCTGAGGCTATCAAAGAAATTCCCTATCATGTTTCCAAAACAAAACACTAAGATGTTACTGGTTTGAGAGTTGACCACTCAGAAGGGTTCTGAGTTACCTGAACAGGACAGGAAGTTAAGAAGGCTACCATTATGTTTCCAGTAATGCCAATGAAATGAGGCCCAATTTTGATCTCACCTGAAGCATCAAGAAAAAAAAGTCAAATCAAAACAAATTGAAAATTAAAGGGCCAGCCAAATAGCTCAGTGGATTAAAGTACCTGCAAGTAGGTGCAGGGGCCAGGGGTTCAATCCTCAGGCCTGTCTTGCTGGCCTGGCCCCCAGGACAAGCTGAGACAGTGAATGAGATTAGGCATGGTGTTTTGTACCTGTAATCCCATAATTTAGGAAGCTGTAAACAGGAGAATCATTATGAGTCCAATCTAGTAGTGAGAACCTGAAACCCTGTAGACCCTCCCCTAAGATACAGAAAAAAAGAACAAAGCAAAAGAAAATTAAAGATGGTTTTTATTTGAAATACTATAAGAATAGAATTCTAATATATACCAATATGCTAATTTCTAATCATTTTCTTTCTTTCTTTCTTTCTTTCTTTCTTTCTTTCTTTCTTTCTTTCTTTCTTTC
>NW_004524719.1:6347965-6361186 GCF_000260255.1 Octodon degus | reverse complement strand
CTTTCTTTCTTTCTTTCTTTCTTTCTTTCTTTCTTTCTTTCTTTCTGTTCCTTTTTTCTTTGTTTTTGTAGCAGATACTTTATTAACTGACCAAATCATAAAAATGCATTTTCGATACCTCAGCTCACCCTTTTAATGAGCCTGTGACCTGGTCTTCCCTATTTGCACAGCTCAACCTCCCACAACACGGGTGGTCTTTTTCTTCAGTTTACCTCGTGGAGACGATAACTTCACTGGCCGCAAGAAGTTATTTGCTGCTTTGAAACATTTTCTTTTTCATTTGTCTTTTTTTTTTCTTTGTAGTACTGGGGATTGAACTCAGTGCCTTATGCTTGCCAGGCAAGCACTTTTTCTACTGAACTATCTCCTCAGCCCTAAAACATTTTCCAACAGTGTAGATCTCATGAATCAGATCCTCCATGCAGATGATGCCATATTTACCAAGAGATGGAGCAGTCAGTGAATTATCTGTCAAGGCAATTTGCTTCTTATTACCTTTGCCATAGCCACGCTTGTATACTAGGTCATTCACTGCCTTCAGGTTTGCTGCCCCCCTGCGATGTGTGGCTCCACAATTCTCGGCATGTTAATGGAAGCCTTGTTGAGCTTAATGAAGGTACCATTGAAGATTTGGCAAAGGCGAAGAAGCTGCAATGCCTTGCAGACCTTTGGGCTCACACCATTGATACCCTGATCTGGATGACAAATGTCAGTTAGGGCTCTGCAGGGACACAGAAGCTGCCAGCTTTTCTCGCCATCCTAGCCATTTGGATCCCAGCTCTGCACATCTGTCCTTACAATATTCCCTGGCTTTTTCATAGATGAGCTTCCTACTCACCTTGCAGAGCACCTTCTGGGCAAACTTCTGTCCCAGGTGTTTTATCTTCAACCCTGCGAAATGTCTTTGCTTTTTCTTAAGTGTTTCTGGCCAAATGGGAAACTTCTTTTTCTTTTCTTCTACACCCTCCATGTGCCAGCCAGAAAAGAGTCTAATCATTTTCAAGACGAGGCAGAAATTTGCCTTGCTTTCATAAAAAGAATAAAAGAAGAACAGAGAAAACAGAGATTAGGAATTCTGAGAGATGTTTTTCTAAAGTTTTTAAAGTTCTTGATAAGGGTCACACTACATTCCAATTATTTCAGTTCTCCCTAGAGGTAAGAATGAATGCATGCTCGGGTTCTTTAGGTCAATATATACGGAATTGAAATAAAATTGAGATAAATATAAAATCTGAAGCCCGATACATGGATCATTATAAATATACTCTTCTTCAAATAAACAGAAAAAGTAGATTTACTTTCAGGACAGAGTTGAGGATTTCAAGAACTTGCAAATACAAAGTCTTCAGGAAATCCTATCAAGTGAGGTGTTGGCAGCGTCCTATTAAGGCTTTCAATTGATTGGATTTATATCTTTTCACATTCTAAAAGGTAAATTTCTTTACAAAATTTCAATGATTTCATTGCTGACTTCATCTAAAGACACTGTCAAAGTCATATCTAGGACAATGACCACTATTGGAACCTGGCCTACCATACATGATACATAAAATTAACCACCATAATAGAAAGGAAGGCTTTTACCCCGAGGCTGTTATCCCTAATGCAGGGTGACACTGTCAGCAATGTGCATGGAATCATTCACAGCATGAATTATATATCTGGAATTCAAGGTGTCCTCATTTATTATTCCAATTCATCTATCTCTAACAATTGATACAAATGTACAGGTTCATCACTCTTAAGAAAGGGATTCCGATACAGGTGGTTGTGTACCATCCTGTGAGAAGCCCTGTTAGTGATTTTCTTCTGATAGTCAGCTTTTAATTAATCCTTCATACAGTCATAGAGATTTTGTACATCTGTAATTACATAGCATGGTCATGTTTAACCATCTGGAAATAACATATCATGATCTATAATATTTCTTGGATCTGTTAGTTTCTTCTACATTTTTATCTCTAATTTACAAGATTCATTATGCTTTCTTCTTTTGCTTTTTACTGCTTTGAGTAATAAGATTTGTTGAATATGAACTCTAAATATCATTCTCTTTAGGTATTCTTTTAGTTGCATTAATTGTTCAGTCTTCACTTTTGATTGTCTGTGAATTAACTGAGTGAGGATACAAAAGTCTCAAACAATTTGCCTGTAAATAAAAGTATATCTGTTTTATAAAAGATGTGCATGAAATTATATGCTGATTTCAAAACTCTAAATAAAAGTCCAGAATTTATATACAACACACATATTTGAAGTTCATCTAATAGTAGTTTGATATTTAAGCATTTAAATAGCATTTTATATTAAATAGTTATGTATATTAGTAAATATAAAACTTTTAGTGTCAATAAATTTTGCTATATATGAAAACATAATGAATACTTACATGTCCATACCTTTAAACTCTAAGTTTTTCTCCAGTGCATCAAGAAGAATAGTGATCATAATCACATTTAAAATAGGATTCATTATTTGGATATTACCTGCTAGAAGCAATAGTTACTTAATTTTCAATTTCTAGCAAAAGTAATTTCAAGTGTGCAAACATGATACACATTTTTATTCCTGTCCCTGGAGACTATAAACAATTCTTTTACACCTTCTAGAGACAACTTCACAAAGAATATATTCCAGAAAAGGAGACTAATAAGGAAGAAAAGACAGCATACTACAGATAGCTGCCTGAGTATAAAACATAATGCAATCACAAAACATCAATTTTCATTAAAATGTATACAGTTTTATTTAATACTGAAATAAAAATATTTTATCAATATTCCATAAATTTAAAAAGTTTATGTATTAAATAACAAGGTATTAATGTTTTTTAGTTGATGCTTCTTATAGAAGCAGATGTTTTAGAATAGTAAAAGAGAGAGGCTGGTGAGATAGTTAAGCAACACACGTGCCTGCCTGGCAAGCGCAAGGTCCTGAGTTCGGTCACTGGTACTGAAAGAAACAAACGCATAAACAAACAAACAAACTTTCCAAGATAGTAAAACACACAAACAAAAGATAAATGATAAAGAGATGGACAGAAGGGGGAGGAAGGGAAAGGAAATGTGATTTGCAAAAGGAATTCAGATGCCTGCTAGACATGTGCCTAGTATGCTGCTAGACTTTTTGCTAGGAATCTAAACATTACTTGCTACTAGCATGCTCATGCTGGAGAGTGAGTATTTGCAGTTTTCTTGATTAACTTAAAAAATAATCTCAATTGTTCATTAATTCATTCTGCCCCCTCTCTTTTTTTCACCTCCTCCTTCTACCCTCAGCCCCTTCCCTTTCCTCTTGTGTCTTCTCTTTTCCTTCTTTTCTTTCTATCCCCCTGGAGAAAGTTTTGCTTCTTTCTGGCCAAAAGGAAGTATGTAAAAACTATAAAGACAATGTTGATGTAAAAGAAAAAAAGCACTGGTAATGATGTAATTCTAAAATAACACACATATATATTACATATACATTCTAATTCTTATCTTAACTAAATTCAAATAGACTATATAAAGCCACAAGTCTATAATTGTATTGTGGATTTTATAGGACATAAAATTGGCAATGAGTACTCCGCTGGAGCTATGTTTAGAGCTTTGGTGTATAAGGATAAAAATACACTGAACTATAAAATCATGCATTGTTTTCTTTTTTTTTGAGGTACTGGGGATTGAACTCATGACCTTGAACTTGCCAGGCAAGAACTTATTCTACTGAGCTATCTCCCCAGCCCTGTTTTCTTTTCTTAGTTACTTTAAAACTTGCACAGTTTTATGAAGTGAAAATATCTTATCACTAATGTTTTGTGCACATCTAACATGCGTGAAACTAAAGTACCAAAAATAGAAGCAAAAATAAAACTATGAAAGACTGTTATATTTTACTAAACTTAATTTACTCAAAATCAGATATTGATATAAGAATTAAAGACATACTTAAATCTGAGTGCAAAACAAAGACATTTGGACATGTACATTATTCAGTTTAGTAATATGTTAAAATTTTATGATAAAATATTTAATATAGAAAACAAGCATATAAAATAAATGTGAAATAAATAATTAGATGAATAATAATATAAATATTGTAAACATTACATAATCATCAAAAGGCAGATATTTTGAGTATAGTTTTAAACAAAATACAATTACACGTCATTTACAGGATACGCATTTTATCTGCAAAGATATAAATAGATTGAAAGAGAAAGAATGGCAAAAAAATCAAATAAACCTTACTCATAAGAATATGAAATGCTAGTAGTAGTATTAGAGCAAATAATTTAGAACAAATGAATGCAAGTAGATCTGAAGAAAAATAACATAATAACAAAAATTAATCCATTAATGGATCTAAAAACTTTAAATATAAGTATCATTGACAAGAATACCTGAAAATGTATAGGACAAGTAATTTAGCAACTATATTGAAGATGTAATTTTTTTATTTAAAAAATCAGAAAAACTATTGGGAAAACAAGAATTGAACATTATCGACTAATTGGACCTAACATGTTTCTATACAATACCTCACAATAACTTCAGAACATAATATCTTCTCAAGTGCACATATATGTGTATCTCCTTGGCCAGTGGTGGTAAAACTATGATATCCATGTCACAGCACGAGTGCAGAGACCCTGGTCACCATGTAAGTCAAGTATATGAGTTGTTTATTCTAAATTAAAATCCTAATGTTCAGGTTTAATTTCAGTATTCAGGGGTGGCTAGATAGCTTAGTGGACTAAATGGCCTGCTTAGGCAGAGTGCAGCAGCTGAGGTTCGATTCTCAGGCTGTGGAGCCAACTCCCAAGTCCCCCCGCCACACACTGAGACAGTGACAGAGACTGGGCATGGTGTCATGCATCTGGAATACCAGCGCTTGGGAGGCTGAAAACTGGAGTATCACTATGAGTCTGATCTATGTAGTGAGACCCTACATACTCTAAAGACCCCATATTAAATACATTAGAAAAAAAGTATTATTTCAGTGTTTGAACTTTGTGATATGTAAGTGGATTTTCATTGCAATTTGGGTGGTGTGTCTTCTAAAGTTTGCCGTCACTCTCCTAGATCATATATTAGGACATAGAATATTTCTAAATGTAGTTTAAAGTGAAAGACATATAAAATGAGTCTTTTCAATATTATGGAAGAAGAAAGCAAGAACTGAAGGAAATGAAAAATCAGAAATATGCAGCAATTGAAGATCCCACTTCCTAATAGCAAGTAATGCTGCAGATAAATCAATAGGGAAGCCTAGAATTATTTTTGATAAATGAAATAAAGAGACAGAATGCCAAAATTTATGGACTTCTGCAAACCAGTAATAAAAGTATTCATAAATAACTGGAAATAGCAAAATACATAGCTGTAAACAAGAAAGAATAAAAATCAATGCTTTTAATTTCAAAATTATAATGCTATACAAATATATACAAATTAAAATGAAAGCAAGCAGCAGGGCCCAGACTTCATGCTGGGTCTACAGCAAGGATCGCTGTAGCACAGAGGAAGCAGGAGGGTGGAGGACAGTGCCAAGCAGAAGCTATTATTCCACTTGCAGTAAAAAGGGAAGACAAAATCTTGGGACACAAAAAACCCAGAGTCTCAGATGCAGAAGAGATACCTAAAGAACAAATTCTTTATCGAGAGGCTCTGACGGTTGTGATACAGCTACCTACTATCAAAATTTCACAAAAAAGTACCACAGAAATAAAAACAGAGTTCTCTCTGAAACAGAAAATTGCAAAACAAAGGAGCAAAATGCAATCTCAGGCACCGAGACCACCCTCAACAAGTCAGGAGACAGCAACAGAAACCATGAAGTCAAGAAGAGGATAGAGTGAAGTATTTCAGGACCTATAAGAAAGCAAATTCTAACACAGACTGATATACACTGCAAAATTCTGTTTCAAATTTAATAGAAAAGTAAAACACTTTTATGACAAAGAACAACTAAAGAAATTCATAATGACAAAGCCAAGCCTAAAAAGTACTAAAAATATTGTACAAAGGATTCAAGATGAACACAACTCTAAGAATAACAGAAAGAACTCACCCTACAGGGAAAACAAACTCAGAAAAGTTAGGGAACCAACAACAGAAAAATAGCATGACAAGCATAGGTCAAAACAATCAATTATAATCATCAATGTTAATGGACTCAATTCACCAATTAAAAGAAATAGATTTGCAGAGTGAGTCAGGAAAATAAATCCAACAATATACTATATACAAGAAACACATATAAGCAGAAAAAAATCATAATCTGAAAGTAAAAAGGTGGGACAAAAAGAATACTAGATGTTCTGTTTGCAGACACTGGACCTTTGAACCAAGAATGATCCAATGAGATCAAGAAGGTCACTACATATTTGTTAGGGAAAAACTCCAAGGGAAAGAGGCAACACTTATAAACATATATGCACAAAATATGGGCGCACCCAAATATATAAGATAAATTTTAAAGTACATGAAAAAATTGTACAAAAATAACACAGTCTTAACAGAGGACCTTAACAACCCATTATCTCAAAAAATAGGTCAAGTAGACAAAACATTAGCAAAGAGGTAGGAGAACTGAACAAAACTTTTGAACAAATGGACTTAGTGGACATTTACAGAGTGCTCCACCCAACAACATCTGAATGCATATTCTTTCTAGCTGCACATGGGACTTGCTCTAAACTATACCACATACTGGTCCACAGATCATGCTTAAACAAATGCAAGAAAAAAGGAAATTATCCCATGCATGTCATCCGACCAGTGCAAAGAGGCAGGAAATTAATGAGAAAAGAATTTGCAAAAGTCCCATAAACACATGGAAATTAAATGATATCACCTAAGCAACCACCATTTTACAGATTAAATTGAACATTATCTACAAGCCAATGGAAATTCAAACAGAAATTACCAGAATTTGGGGGATGCAATGAAAGCTGTTCTCAGAGGGATATTGATAGCAGTGAATTCACACATTAGGAAAACAGAATTAATACAAATAAATACCCTAATTTTGCACCTCAAGGTTCTAGAAAAAGAAGAGCAAGCCAAGCCCAAAGCCCAAAGTCAGGAGGCAATTATAAAGGTTAGAGCAGAAATTCATCAATTGAGACCAAAACAAAACTAAACTAATTAAATAAAATATGAATAACTAATGACTCAAAGACCTGGTTCTTTGAAAGATTAAATAAAATTGATAAACCGCTTGCCAGTCTCATCAAAAAGAGGAAAGAAAATCTCCAATTCAATAGCAATAAGGAATAAAAATGGGTGAAATTACTATAGATCCTGTGTAAATATAGAAGGCCATCAATAGCTACTTCAAAAATCCTTACTCTTGTAGAATGGAAAGGACAGAAGATATGGACAGATTTCTAGAAAGGTACAAATTACTAAAACTGAAACAAAAAGATATAAAAACACTGAATAACCAAATATCAGCCAATTATATAAAAATGCAATACAAAATCTTACCAACAAAGAAAAGTCCAAGTCCTCATGGATTACAGCTAAATTCTACAACAATGTTAGAGAAGATTTAATCCCAAAACTCCTTAAACACTTGTATGAAATTAAAAGAAAAAATACTCCCTAATTCATTTCTGAAGGCGAGCATTACAGTGATACCAAAACTAGAGAAAAAGTCAATGAAAAAAGAGAATTCCAGGCCAAGCTCCCTAATGAACATAGATGCAAAAATTCTCAGTAAAATACTAGTAAGTAGAATGCAGCAAAACATCAGGCAGATTATACAGCACAAGCCTTGTACAGTTCATCCCAGATATACAAGGATAGTTCAACATAGGCAAATTTATAAATGCAATACATCAGTAGAGACAAAACCAAAACCACATGATCATCTCAATTGATGCAGAAAAAGCTTTTGACAAATAACACTGAAATAAATAGAGTATACTTCAATCTGGTAAAAGTCATCTATAACACACAAACAGCCAACATCATTCTAAACTGAAAAAAAAGCTGAGGGACAGACAGGTAGATCATCTGATTAAAATACCCGCTTAGGCAGATGAAGGGACCAGAGTTTGATCCCTGGCATGCTGTGTCAGCCCCACCCCTGGGGCACACTGAGAGGGCAACTAAGACTGGGTGTAGTGGCACACATCTGTAATCCCAGAGTTTGGGAGGCTGAAAAACAGGAGGATCCCAATGAGTCCAATCTGTGTAGTGAGACCTTGTACACCCTTTATTGAATACATACACAAAAAAGAAAAAAGTTAAAAGCTTTTACTCTAAAATCAGGTAAAAATAAGGATGTCCACTGTAACCAGTCCATTTCAACATAGTTATGGAAAAATTAACCAGGGCCATTAGATAATAAGGATAAATAAAAAAAATAAAGAGAATGAATAAATTGAACTAACAGTATTTGCAGGTACTGTGATTCTCTACATAGAAAACCCCAAAAAATTCCATCAAGAATATCCGAGAGTTAATAAAATAAACAAATTCAGTAGCATAACATAATGCAAGTCAACACCCAGCAATCAATAGCACAACTTTAAACAGATTACATTCAGATTGAGAGAAAAATTAAAAAAACAATGCCCTTCAAAATAAAATAAAATAATGAAATATATATAAATTAATCTAACAAAAGTAATAAAGTTTTATGTAATGAAAATCATATTGTGCAGAAAGAGATCAAAGAGGATCTTAGAAAATGGAAAGATATTCCTTGTTCATGGAAAAGAAGAGCCAACCATGTGAATGTGGTCATATATCCACAATTGTTATACAGGTTTAATACAGTAACATCAAAAGGCCATCATCATACCTCATAGACCTAGAGAAAATTTCCCTGAAATTTATTCTGAGTAACAAAAATCTAAAATAGCAAAAGAAATCCAGGCCAACAAAGGGAGGGCAGGAAGTATTGCAATCCTGGACTTCAAATTATATTATAAAGCTACTGTGATAAATTCAGCATGATACTGGCAAAAATAACAGACCTGCGGATCAATTGAACAGATTAGAAGGTTCAGACACAGTGACAGACATCCTAAGCCACCTTATTTTTCACAGAGAAGCCAAACATGTTCATTGGAAGAATGATAGCCTCTTTACCCAATGGTGCTAGAAAAACTGTCCATTCATGTGTGAAAAATTAAAATAGATCAAGCTCTATCATCATGCACCACAGTAAAGTCAAAATGGATTAAAGATCGAAACAATAAAACAGAAAAAACTGAATCTATTGTAAGGAAAGGAGGTGAAAATCTTGCAGATATACAGGTAGGTAGAGTTCATAAACAAAAACCAAACTGCTTGGGAAATACTTCAGTGAACCAACAACTGTGATTTTGTATTATTGAGAAGTTTCTGCAGGTCAAAAGAAGTCGCAAACAGGGTGAGAAAACAGCCTGTAAATTGGGGAAAAATATCAACCAATTATCACTCACACAAAGGTCTTCTCTCTAGAATTTATAAAGAACTAAAAAATTAGGACCCTAAAATTCAAAGACTCAATCTACAAATGGGCATCTGAGATGAATATACACTTCTCAGAGGAAGAAATATAAATGGCAAATAAATACATGAATTAGTTTTCCACAGCACCGTTCATTAAAGAAATGCAAATTAAAACAACACTGAGGTAACATCTCACCCCAGAAAGAATGGGTGATTTCATAAAGAAATCAATGAATAACAAATGCTGTTGAGGCTGTGGGGTGAAAGGAACATTTTTCCATTGTTGATGGGAATGTAGACTAGTACAATCACTATGGAAATCAGTGTGGAGGCTTCTGAAAAAACTAGTATTGGAAGACCCATTCAAGCCAGCTACTCCCCTTCTGAGTATTTTTTCCAAAAGAACGGAAAACATAGTACCACAGTGATATATGTTCACCCACACTTATAGCAGCAGACTTTGTCATAGGCAAATCCTGGAAACAATCAAAATGTCTATCACCTGAGGGATGGATAAAAATGGTGGTATTTTTATATAATGGAGTATTTCTCCACTATAAAGAAAGACAAACTTGCATTTATAGGCAACAAGAGGCTATATCATAAATGAAATAAAACAGACCCACATTTGTAAACCTCATATTGTGCCTCTAGTGTAAAAACCTGGAAGAATAAGTAAAATATGAAAGTTGCAATAGATATAGTGATGTGGAAATATACCGAATGCACGGAAGAATCAATGAAATTTAAAGAAAGGAGAAAACATAGTGAAAAAAGGAAAGGGGAAAATCAGTCAATTATATATACAGTATATACTGTGCTACTAATTTCCTTCAATTTTTTGTAAGTAACAGTTAATGTTTAAAATTTTCACTTTGAGTAACTCTACTAATATCTATAATCTGAGCATCTACATAGAAGATAGCAATGTGCAATATAAAACTATGGTTGAGTACCTCTCATGTGTTCTTCAAATATGTACAGTTTCTAATAGTTTATCAATTATTATTATACTCTCTTTTTATTTTTTGGTGGTACCAGTGATCAAATTCAAGACCTTGCTCTTGCCAGGCAAGCACTTATTCCACTGAGCCATCTGTCTAGCCCCTATACTCACTTTAAAATAAATTGAAAAGTAAAATGGACAAGAAAAAAATTAAGGTTTACTGAAAGGAAGAGTGAATGTTTAATTATTTGACCAATGTTGCATATGTATATATGGTAATCCTAACAACAAATTTGACAAAAAATATTTAATATCACAATTATTGTTAATTTTCTATTCTTGTTTTAAAATTACCATATATATTGTTGTACATTGCTCTGTTTTAGTCTTTATTTGTTTTTGCTCTTTAAAACAAAGTAAAGTAAAAATTTAAAAAATGAAAGCAGGTAAAGAATGAAAACAGATACAAAATAAAATAGAAAAAAGATACAATTGTTAATTCAAAGATGAAAACTTTTTTTTTAAATTTTATTCATTTATTTGTGTGTGTGTGTGTGTGTGTGTGTGTGTGTGTGTGTGTGTGGCCAGCTCAGCCCACCAGGGGGTGGGGCTGGCTGGCATGTGGTGCTGGGGGATTGAACCGTGGTCCCTCTGCTCTGCCAAGCTTGTTCTAAGTAGGTGCTTTAGACCACTGAGCCATTTCACCAGCCCCCTCAAAGATGAAAACTTTTAAAAGACAGTAAGTTGTCAATTGTACACTTATACTGACAAAAATAAGACATGTAAAGGAAAGAAATAGGAAAAGGAAACCCTGATTACTAAAATCAGATATAAAATTACTAATAAAACAGAAGTTATTGGAGGCTAATATTACGAGCAATTGTATTTCATCAAACTTGACAACATACCCAGAATGTACAAAGTAAAGGAATCATTAAATGTCAATGCTACTATAAAATTTGAAGAAGTTGAGTTTTTAGTTTAAAAACTTTTTATGAAGGAAATATCAGTTCCAAAATTTTCAAAAGCCACATTACAAGTCTTGAATTAGAAAAGACTTCCCAACTGACTTGAAGAAGAAATTAACCTGATGCCCAAGCCAGACAAGTTCATTAAAGGCAAGAGAACTATGAAGTTGTACAAATCAATACAGATTCTAAACTTCTCTGCAAAATACTAAGAGCTCATCATTAGCTGTTCCTGAGTCAGTGTGCTTGTGTATGCATGAATAAAATGCCTTGAAATTTGCTGGGCTGATGATTGCTAAAATCTGTGAATGTACTAAAACACTTGAGGGGCAGATATTATATCATCATATACTATATTTAAGCTATGTTTCTTTTAAAATATTTATTTATATGGTAGAAGTTCTCGCTATGCACCTCTGACTCCTAGTGATCCTTCTGTCTCAGCCTCCTTAGAATTGGGATTGCAGGTGTGAGCCACCACTCCCAGTTTTGTTAGTCTGCACAGTACATTCAGGGGGATGGGCTGGCATGACATGTGGTACCAGGAATGGGATGTGTCCAGTTCCTTGTGTTTAACAGGCAGGTGCTTGGACCACCAAGCTATCTCCATAACACATAATTATATTTCAGTAAAATTTTTAAAAAATTAAATTATTTTAAAACTCAGGGAAAGAGATCTTTTTTAACTCTGAGTAGACAGAGCAGTAGAATAAATCACAAAGAATAAAATTACCCACCTAAGGCTCCATGATGTACGACAGAGTAGGAACTCAAAGCTGTAGGGTATTACATCCTTTGGTACTCATGGTAGAATAAACGTTAATTTTTCCTTACAGTATAAGCCAATCAATTATGTACGTATGGTTGTCCATTATATGTTCCCTCAAAATTCAACATTGAAACTTAATTTCCAATATAATGTTATTTAGATAGCATCTTTGAAAAGCAATAAGGTCATGAGTATGGAACCCCCGTGAACGACATCAGTGCTTTTGTGACCAGCCAAAGCATTAGCTCACCCCGGCTGCCATGTGCAAATGCCAAAGAAAATCAGCTGTCTGAAACCTGGAAGAGAACTTTGTAAAAATCAGATCATGCTGGCATTTTGGTCCTCGACTTCTCGCCTCCATATGGTCTTAAATTGAGTGAAAGCCACACTTTATATTTGAATTTTCCTTGGCAATCCAAGGTAACTGGGAAAGAAATAAAAAAGAACCTGAAATAAAATCTATACAAGGTAATTTAAAAAATTGAATCCAAACCTTGAAAGAAAATGTTTTAAAAGCAATATTGCAGAATGAATCATAAAGAAAAAGTGATTCCTTTAATTTTATTAAACAAACCAGCAGACAATGTTAAAGCAAAGTTATAGTCCATGTTCCAAGGACTTCATGTATAACTTCATGAATTAACCTCACCAAATATTCATCCAGCAAATACTTGAGACATCTTATAATCAGAAAAATGCAAACATAAATCTAGACTAAAATCAAGTTCATCAATATCAGAAATATAAAAGGAAACATTACAGATAATACATATTTTATGAAAATACAAAAATAATTTATGCTGGTAGGTAAAGAGTTTAAAGTAACTAGGAGGATGTAAAAAGTCATTTGGTATTCTAGTAAGGTAAAACATACCAAAAACAGTGACAAAGAAATTCTATTTTTCAGATACACCAAAAGTGTACAAAATTATTCATATCATCAAAATTCAAAAAATTAACAGTACATCAGTTGCTTTTCTCTCGTTGCTGGGACAATACGCCCACCACCCAAGTTTTTACTCATCTTAGAGTCTGTGAAGGTCTCAGTATATACTGAGCTGACTTCAAGGCAAACTGGCACAAGGCAGAGGGCAGTAGTTCATGCCA
>NW_004524719.1:6346786-6347795 GCF_000260255.1 Octodon degus | reverse complement strand
CTCTCTCTCTCTCTCTCTCTCTCTCTCTCTCTCTCTCTCTCTCTCTATATATATATATATATATATATATATATATATATATACTTTTTTTGTGTGCTGTCACTCTAGGGCAGGCCATACACACACTACGGAGAACCCTATAGGCTCTAGGGTGGTGGAATTGCTGATACAATTTAGTTAAATTTTAATTTCTCAAGTTGACACAATGTAGCAACCACTACAATTAGGAATATCAAAATTCAAAGAATTATATATACATTATACTGTAATGACATACACTAATAAGGCTTTTTTTTTTTGTTCCTTGAATACCTTCAGGGCACTTTTGGCCAGCTGGAGAGTTGTGAGGTTTGAACTCCAGCAACCTGAGGCTGATAGCTTTGTGGAAGCAGCCACTTAAAGGCCTGAGCTAGGGCCAGGCCCCCGACATACACTAATATTACAATCATATTGAATGTAAAAAATGGGTAAGTACTATACAGAGACTCAATACATATATTTAAAATTCTCAAAAATTTTAATTTTGGCTTGGAAGTTGGAAAAATAATTAGGGATGTTGGAAATTTTTGGGTTTGCTACATTTACTCATATGGTATTATGGATTGTGTGTGTGAATTTTTCTTCTCTGTATGTACCACTATAACAAAAGCTAAATAGAAACAGATTTATTGTCAGTGTGCTACCAAGTTTATTTCCTTTGTCTAAAATCATACGTGATATCTTAATCTCTTTAAAAATTATCTTTAAACATTTCCAACTCACTACTATCTAAAACTGAGTAGGGCAAAACTGTATCCTATATTCAGCTTTATTCCACCTGGAAAATTCCTATGAACACACAATAAATTTACAAAGTATATTTTGATGTTTATTCATTCTTATATATTTTATGAATATATAAGAATACTGTCTTGATTTTGAAACAAAAGTAAAATGAGGTTTCTGGTAGGCCATGGGTGCCTGCTGGGCCTGCCTCCTCCTGACGCCCACCCTGCAGGCAGCTGTCTTC
>NW_004524719.1:6330216-6336437 GCF_000260255.1 Octodon degus | reverse complement strand
TGGGAGAGGGTCCGGCCCACGCTGCGCCTGGGCTGGGACTGGTCCCGCCGGCGCAGGGTAGCAGGAAACTCTCCCCACACTCACCGAACCTGCGCTAGGACTGGGTCTGGGGGCTCCCGGAACTGGGCAGAAAATCGAACTGGGCGGGCGGTTTGGGGGAGGCACTGCGGAGTGGTGGGGACGGCCCGAGGGGCTCGGAGGGGGTCCGGCCCACGCTGCGCCTGGGCTGGGACTGGTCCCGCCGGCGCAGGGTAGCAGGAAACTCTCCACACACTCACCGAACCTGGGCTAGGACTGGGTCTCCTAACTTCCATTTTGAATTGCTTTTTGAATTATGCTTTTAGAAAATTTATGAATTATTTATTTTTTAACCATTTTTAAAAGTACAAAAATAGTAAAAAGAAAATAAACAAAACAGAAGCTACTAAAAAAGATAGAAATTGAACAACGGTTGTTATATTGTATATTGTTATCTTCAGATTAGTTCTTCAGACTACCAGATACAAGCAAAATTGGTCAAAAATTATGAGAAAATCAAGAAGAAGAGAGAACAAGTAAAAAGCATTAGCTGCTCCTTTCAACATATCAGCAGAAATCAGCAGGGCGATTTGCCAAGCTATCCTGCATATGATGTGTATCATTTAGCTTCCATGGTACATAGTACTGTCCTTAATAGGCAATCTGTTTGGGAAGACCACCAGCAGTGGGTGCACAAGAGATTTGCTTACCTGAAAAGAGAGTATATTAACATTCCACGAACTTAGGCACTTTTTAACCCAAAAAAATTCAGCCTCCAGGATGACTTTTCTCAGTTCCGGATATTATCTCCTTGGGACTTCTTTGATAGTTTTATCTTGTTTATGCTTGATTTGTGTTCTCAGTTGCAGTTTCCACAGTTCCCAAATGAATGTCTAAATTACCTTCTATGTGTAATCTGAGGCTGTAGATTGTACCCGCTTTACTTCTCACAATCTATTTTATGATTCTCTAGTTCAGGATTTTATTTGGCTCATTTTACTGCATGAACGTTGGAAAGAAATCATAGGCCAAGATTCACAGGAAAATATAATTTTCACTCGTAACTTTCTCTTCTCAAGTGGACCACAATTATATCACTAAAGTATGATTTATAGTACATGTTTTAGAATTTTTTTAATTAGACAAGCAATTTTTACAGGATGGCAGTGCAGGTACCATTTACTCAAGCACAAAAGAAAACAATTTTTTTTTTTTTTGAACTGGGGTTTGAACTCAGGCCCTTGCACTTGCCAGGGAAGTGCTTATTCCCTTGAGCCATCTCCTCGGTCAAGAGAAAACAATTTTTATAAACCCCCAAAACTATGTATGAAAATGAATGCCCCCAAAAAGTGAAGACAAATTTATGCTCTTCAATATTTGCTGAGTGTGAAACAAAATTAAATGATTTGTATAGCAAAATAAACAATTTAAGAAAACATCATGGTATAAACATGAGAGTAAAAAAATACCTAATGAGTATAAGAAACTATTAATTAGATCCAAATAAATTGAAATCAACTGAGCACTATTTTAAAAACTCTTAGGTCAGTGAGATAGCTCAGCAGGCTAAAGCACCTGCTTAGGCGAAATTAGGCAAGCATAGGGACCATGGTTCCATCTCCGGCACCACATGCTATGCCAGCACCACCCCCAGGGTGGGCTGAGTTGGCCACAAAAAATTAATTAATTAAATTAAAATAAATAAAATAATGCAAATTATTTAAGGAATTTCTATGTTTGTCATTTACATTGGAAGTTACTATTAAAATATACATTGAATAAAGTAATATAAGCAGTCACTCTTTTTCATTACCATTGAAAGTGCAAATTTTTATAAGCCAAAAGGAAAAAGTCTGGCCATACCTACTAAAGCTACCCATGCACATCTCTCATATACCTGAGTGGTCTCTATTTATGTTACGGACATAGTTCGAGTTGATTAATGTGTAAAGAATTGCTTTGTGAAACACAGACAAAGCTAAATACTCTTGGAAAAGGAACAATTTTAATACAATGAATGTCAACATGCTAAAAATGGGTCACTTTCATATATAATGATAGCCACTGTAGAGTATAACTATAGTACACTATAATCAATGAAATGACCACGTTGTACAATAATTTAGGCTTAGAAAATGAATATGTGGAAATACATAAAATACCTATGGAAAAATGAATCAAAATATCAAAGGGATTGCCCAGAAATAGGGTTACTTTTATGTAAAAAACAGGAGTAAATTGACTCCACATGCATTTTATGAAAGGGATACAAGGCAAGTCAGATATCGTTTGTGGTGCTTCTCACTAAATTTGCTGGGTGGGATTCTTGGCTGAAATTGGCCCTGCTAAGTCAAAGAACAAAATGTAGGTTAAAGGTAAGGCCATGGTTGAGAAAAAGACTGGGAGGACTTTGAGCATAGAGACTGCAGGAAGTGATTGTGTGTCATATCATGTCTATTAGGACTTCACTGTAAGAACAACCCCCCTTTTGGCTTCTGAACATCCGTAATGATTTCTTTTTGCCAGCATTGCCCATCTGTCTACAGCAGCAACGTATTTGTGGCTGTGGCTCTGGGAGAGTTTTTGATAGTCTTCTGGCATTTAAGCGGGAGTGCATGAGTGAGAATGTGAAACACTCATTAAGTGAAATATTCCCATTTATGTAACTTGAATCTTATTGCAAGGCATTTCTTACTGTAGTTTCGTTTTTCCATATATCAGTGTGAATCACTTATGCAATTTTCTCAAGCAACTCAACTTAGCTACTCTTCAAAAAATATTCTGTTCTTTCTTCCATTCATGAAGATACAGAAGAATTACAGCATTAGCCATACATGTTGATCTTATTATTAATATGAATATGGCTGAGACAAACAAATGCATGTGGGAAATATTGATAAAATGCACTCTCTTAATATTTTATTTATAAAGTTATTATTTCTTGATAAACCAATAGATCTGGGCCTCAATATGGAAAGAAAGGCAGCTGTCAAAGGTAGAAACACAATAGGATGCACCAGGAGATAATAAGAATAGATTTACTATACATAAAACTTGAGCACAACTACCTTTATATAGATTTATTTTTTATGCTAAGCTGTATATTTGACTCCTAGACTTCATGTCATTTTGGTTTTATTACTACATAAATAAACTATGTAATCTATAAACCACAAAGAGCGGGGTGGGCATGAAAGACGCTGCCTCCAATGAAACCCTTCAAAACATGCCACTTCCAAAGAGCCACACATTTTAGTATTCCTTGTTTCTTTTTGGTTTCCATCTGAATTTGCAAGAGAAAAACATGCTAACTGATAGTATTACTGTAAGGCAAGCAAATATATATAAAGAGAAAAGTTGAAAACAGAGACACAGTAAACACCCACAAACAATAATATTTTCTAAGTTTGGGACAACGTTTTTGTAACAAGAAACAATAAACATATAAATGATCTAATTAAGATTTTGTCTTGAAATGAGGCTGGTTGAAAACAGCAATTTGCCTGTGCATACTGCTTATATCATAATTTCTGTTTTCAAGCTATATAATCAGCAAAATAAAGGATGTTGCAATCATATTTCTATGTGATCGTAATTACTTTATGCTAATAAATTTCAAAACTATCACTTCATCTCAAAAAGAAGTAGAAAATTTAGGGTATTTTATGATTGAAAGAAGAACTGGAAAAAGAAAGATCTAATTGTTAATTTTTCTTATTATGGTGGTTCAATTACAGTCCAATTTGATCAAATACAAATCTATATGTTGCTGTGAAAACATTTTTAAAAGATTATCAGTACTTAAATAAAGTAGATTGCCCTCTATAGTGCCCAGTGAGTGGGAAGCCTTATGCAAAAGAATTGAGGTTCATGAAGTGAAATAAATTCTGCTTTAAGACTTGACTCTTCAGTGCCACCAAGACGGCATTAGTTATCCATAAGTTTCCAATCTGCAGTTCATCCAGAAAATTCCAGACCCACCCACTAATCAGAAATTAATTCCATAGAATCTGCTTTATCTTTTTCTATCTTAATAGTTTTTCTCTGTCTATAAAAATTTCAATAGAGATGTGATTCAAATTTTTATTTCTGAGGAGTCTGCTGGTTGGCAGCGCTGCCTGAATTGACTTGTAGTTCACCACTGCCTTTGATCACAGAGCATCTTAGTAGTAGGAAACAGTCTAAGAGAGGTGCTCATCCCAGGTACATTCTTTATCTCCACTGCAGAGTAGTGTTTCCATTCTCCATTCATTTGCAAGATGTACCATCCCAGGCATTACAGCTATTTCTTTGTTCCCTGTTTGTTGAGATTCACAAGAAATCCAATGTAGCACTTTGGCCTCGAGTGTCTGAAGTTTCTGTTTAGTGAAGTCATTGAAGTATCTTTACTAGAAGCCCTTCTCTTGTTAAAACAAAGATCTCTCCACCGTGGGCCAACATGATGGAAAGCAAACTACTTTCACCATATATTTTAAGTAAAGAAAATAAAACGTTGGCTTTCGAATGGGCATAAAACAATGGGCTAGAGGATCACAGATGGCGATTGTGACTGATGGCAGTTTCATCTCCTTTTGTACTCTCTTGGATCTATGAGTCCCACTTAGAGGAGCATGAATAAAATATGTATTTAAAAAGAATTTATGTGTTTAGTACAGGATCTACAGAGTCTCACTACACAGACTGGACTTGTAATGCTCCTCCTGTTTTCAGCCTCCCAAGCACTGGGATTACAGGAGCGCACCACCATGCCCAGTCTCAGGCACCATCTCAGGGTATCCCAGGGGCAGGGCTGGCACGTCTTGCCAGGGGATTGAACCCTGGTCTCTGTGTCTGCCTAAACAGGCATGCTTTAATTCACTGAGCTATCTGGCCAGCCCTGAACAAAATATACTGAAGTGTGGTTTACAGAGTATGTAGTGTCCCACAGAATCTTATTCCAGAATTTTACATCTTTGAAGTTTCATGTTAATTCTCAACAATAGTACTCCATTTTTACACAGTGTTCCATGATACCTCCATTTGGATGAATATGTTAATCCTACTGTAAATTTTGCTAGAACAGAGTGAGATTCTTATCTCAGAAGCATGTTGTGATTTTCTTGTATTTTTTTCTTAATTTTGATGCCTCCTTAGTTGTTTACACTGTTGATGTGTTCAACCCAATTTGAAAATTTCATTTCAAATATCAGATATACTCAATTTTAGAAGCAAGTGAAATTTCTTTATGCCTGTAGTACTAGATTTTCCAGACTTTATAAGATACAGTGTGTCATCACTAATTCTAGCCTTATTTTGCAATATGTGAGAGTTAAGGATGATAAATTATATTGTCAGATTCCATAAAACCATTAATTAGTTTTAGAAAAACTACATAGAAACTTTAAAACTATAGTTCACCTACATTTTGCAGCACTCATTTTTATAGAGTATATGAAATAAATATGAGTAAACATAGATAAATTTTGAAGCTGTCACTCAGCATACCATTATCTTTCAGTGAATGTTTGCATAGTAGTCTAACTATTACACACTTAACTAAATCAGAGGTCTAAACATTCTGATTTTTATTTATTATTTATAATTTTCTGTTTAAAACACAGTATCTAATAAGCTCTCATGATAAAAATATGCATCAATGAAACAAGATGACATGATCTCAAATTTAATATAAATTTTTTTAAAAATGTGAAAAGGTCAAGCATATTTGAATGATTAATAATCAATAATAAATTCATTAGCATCCAAAGGTTTACATTTGCAAACAAAACTTCACTGCATCCTGACTGTGATGCACTTTTTAAAACTGTCACGTGGTGGTCAATTAGACCTTGTGTGTTGAAATTCCACAAGGGTATGTGGTTGTGCAGGAAAATAAAGAGTGTGGTACAAATATAAAACAGCAGAGACCAGAAAATATAATCTGTACATTGTAAGAATAGAGTTGACTTTAATAGGATCTGAGAAATTCTGTTGGTCCTACTGGGACAGATTACATTTTGAAGCTGGGAATAAAATACGATTTTGAATTGGATGCAGTCAGACCCTCTCCAGTGGTGCTCTATGGGCATCATAAACCTGTTTCAGGCAGATCAAGGACCTGACATGCATGAAAGATCAAGTACTTGCATTACATCTATGATGTTTTGTTGACAATTATAAATGAGACACCAAACTCCCTTTCTTCATATCTACTTATAATACTA
>NW_004524719.1:6326893-6330116 GCF_000260255.1 Octodon degus | reverse complement strand
AAATCATACGTGAACAGAGTGAACAGATGATAGTTATTGCATTAGTACATTAATGAGTAAATATATTAATTTTTGGTAAATTTAAAATTATATTGTCATTTTTGTGCTATTTTATATTAAATTTTAAGAACATTGTCATAACATCTCTTTATGTTCTTTTAATTAAAACCTTCAGTCTATTTTCTGTCTGCTATATGGATTGATATGAGCAAGATAAACATGATAAAGACAGCTACTGATCATATAGAGAGAATGACAGATGGCGTGATAAGCTAAGCAAGAGGCACCTTTACTCTCCAGGAGTTCTTCTACACTATCTCCACCTCTAGAAAAAGAGCCAGCATTCTCTTTAAAGCATGTCTTCCTGTACATTTCAGTTCTTTCCTGTGTTTTAATTTTTATTCTGGTATCCACTGTTCTCATAATCAGACGTTACTCCCGTAGCTTTTTCACTTGGCCTGCCTTACAAGAGTTTCAGTTAATATACTTGAAACTTCACTCATGTTTGTGGAACCAGATCACTTAGAAGATATCTTTGCAAATATTTCCTCTTACAGTATTTCTTTTAATCTATTTTATTTCAACTTACTAATATTTTTAAATCTGCCTTTACATTTAAGGTAAGGATTGAAGCACTAAACTGTCATTTGATGATTTCTATATTTGTTTTCAGCAATAAAACTTCGTGTTTCCAAACATCTCAGTTTATTAAATAAAAGGATAAGAGATTAACTACACATTTTCATTTTGTTTATTTCATAACTTTTGAAATTCTAGATAAATTTTGAAGAAAATAGGTAAGAATCACACATTTCCTAAAATGGAGAATGGAAATCATTGTCACATCTGTCAAATACATGAAACAATTGATAATAACATTTATTTGTCTTGTTTCCAACAAACTCTGTATTTAAATCATTTACGAAATTGATAATTTTGCTTAACAAGCAGAAGTGAAATAATTTCATATCTTTGATAACAACCAATATCTGTGCATATTATGGATAGCCAATTGTGTGAGCATATTCAACATGAGATGTTTAAATTTAAAACAACGACAGCAAAATTAAAAATAAATATCTTTATTTGCTTGTCATGATATAAAAAACTAACCTAAGAGGAAAAATATCACAAGTCAGACCACATAAGTCATCTCACATGCTTTTTCTTATGTGACAATATGTTTTTTCCATAATTTCACTCTCCTTTTTCGATGAAGTCTCCATAAAAATAGTCAAAATGCATAGTAAAATGCACGGACATGGATGTATCAAGCAGGTGTTATTAAATAAAGAAGGGCAGTACAAAAGGAATCCTGTTCTATGACTCAATAAAAACAAAATTTCAAAAAAAGGAAAGGTTAGTTTGCAATGTTTAGGGATAAATACATAGGAAAAAAATTAAAATACAGGTAATTGGTACAGATGAGATCTAGAATGTTCCCACCAGGTTTATTTGCTTAGACGTGGAGCCTTTGGTGAGCGAATGGACCACTGCACAGAATGTCATGGTTCAGATCTGGGATGCCACCCAGTAGCCTCGGAGTTCGGAGGAGAAATTTTTAAGCTGACGAAATCCCCAGCTGTGCTCTCAGGAGACGAGGCCTGGATGCCCAAGGCGCGATGCTGCGAGGGGGATCCGGGTGTGTGTAGCTTCCTCCTGGAGTCCTCCCTTGTCTCTGTCTTTCCTGGCTGCTGTGAAGTGAGAAGCTTTGCCCAGCTTCTGTCCTCCTCTCTGTGCCTTGGAATTCATCAGCCGTAGAAGGACCGAGACCTTTGAAACTAGGCTTCAATGCAACTTCTCCTCATTTGAAGTGTGGGTGTCGTGTATTTTGTAAAAGCAATACTTTCTTGCCACAAATAGAATGACTGAAATGGACTAAATGTTTGGCAATACTAATATTACTTGGTATAGCAAAGAATGAATAGGCTAGAGAGAGACACGTGCACAAGTGCACTGGTAGTGCTGAGGGCTCCCTTTACTTTCCTATAAGTCATGGGTATGCTCATTTTTTTTGAAACATAATTTGGAAATTTTTGGCCTGTTACCTTTCTTATAAACACTTTTAGGCAAATTCTTCAATATTTTTAAGACACAATTATGACAGCCATTTTCACGTGTTATTGTTTTGCAGTTCTACATGTGGAGTGGTGGCACTTGTGGCCAAAGTGTTCTACTTCATATTTTTCAAGATATGTAATTTGCGTTTGATTTAAGAGGTTGCCCGTGACCTTTTCTGTAGTAATGAATACAGTAAAAGTCCATAGAATAGTGTACATACTTTAGAGAGTGAATATACTTATGGAAGACAGGTGTTACTTTTATTTATTTATCTTTTTATTTTTGGGGAACCGGGTATTGAACTCAGGCCCTTGCATTTGCCAGGGAAGTACTTATTTCACTGAGCCATCTCCCCAGCCCAAGACAGGTGTTATTAAGAGAGTAAAAATTCTGGCTTCCCTGTGATCTCAGGAGAAAATATTCGTTGTTTATTTGTTTTGGTAAATTCTTTAAAAGTTCACTTGTTTGCTTCAATGATAAATTTGGTGAAACTTTTATCATAAATATATTATTGATTTCCATCAAATGCATCAGTGCATCTACTGAGAGCAAAGAACTACCCTGAGCTATCCAAATGTATTTCACATACTGATACAAAGCTGTCTTTACTATTCCTTATTTAAAATTTTACTTGCTAGAGTTTCCCAGCTACATCATCCTTATCTGTCATTTCTGACATTGCTGATTCTAATATTATCTTTTCTCATACCAGTTTATTTAGTTGCTTATGTTTTTCTTCATTTTGTGAAAAAAAATTGTATTCGTATTTTTCCTGTGATTTTTGTGTGTATTATTTTTCTAAGTATGCTTACAATTAATCATTTATTAAAATACTTTTTAAAAATTTCCAGTGATATAGTTTGAACCCAGCTTCTTGGTGCTGAATTACATCCACAGGTCTGTTTTAATTTTTGCGACAAGGTTGTTTTATGTCATCAAATTTCTCAGGCTGGATCTCAACTTTAGATTCTCTGCACTCAGTCATCCAAGAGCTATAGTTATGGTGCGCTCCACCAAGTTCCAGTTATTCTAAGTTGTTAGTTTCTGCATTTGTTTGGAATAAAGCACATGGTTGATTTTATACTTTTCTTCAACAACTTAAATTTTTTTTTTTAAGTTTATTTATTTAGTGTGTGTGTGTGTGTGTGTGTGTGTGTGTGTG
>NW_004524719.1:6317122-6318527 GCF_000260255.1 Octodon degus | reverse complement strand
TTATTTTATTTTAACTATTAATTATTTCCAAAATATATTGCTTTATATAAAAATCATTTGTAGACCACTGTTGTAAGTAGGAAAATATCAAATTATTCATGCATCTCAATTACCAATAGCACAATGAAAACTTTATTTTACAATGAGACAGTATCTCACAAAATGGACGTAAGGGCAAAGTTCTATTTTGATTCATTATTTCAAGGTTTCAGGTAATGTTTCGTAAATTCCATTCCTTCAAGAACATATTAAGAAAGAAACATCATTGGAAAGGGTGTGGTAGGATATACTGATCCCCTTATGCTATCCAGATTGCAGACTGAGAAGAAAAAGCCAGAGCGTGGAGGGTGGGGACAGGAGCCACACTAGAAAGGCAGGCTTTACGGCTCTAGTTTTCTGGGCTGGCCTCAGCTATGAACTCGACAATTGTTGACATCGGTGTCTCAGCTGTCCAATGTCTCCTTTAGTCTTCACCACTGAATGTTGAAGTGTGAGAGATCAAGATATGAACACATGAGTCTTTGGGGGATTACTTGACATTTAAACTATAACACAAACCTTGGGCAATCTCCCTGAGTGTTCAAATCAAAACTGAATTGCAAAGTGAATTTTTTATTTAAATTGAAATTTTAAAAGGAGGCTAATATTACTTTTTCTATATATTGTTGAAAGTAAAATTTTAATGTTAGCAATACTAGTTGGATATGGGAATGATTTTAATTTGAAGCTGTCATAGCTAGTATCTGTACACCACTGTCCATTTATAACATCATTCCCATTTTGAATACATGGAATGAATAAAATCTGATGCATCTATCAGATCAGAAATCAAGATGCAACAAGGAAGGCAAAGATTGACTGAAGACTCTAAAATTCAGATACGCAAAGATCATGAAATATCTGCCTAGGCAAGCTACACAGTGGAGCCATGACTGCATAAGGAATGAGCAAGGCAGGTCAACTGGTCAGTGCTAGACTTTCCCACGCCCTTTGGAATTCACATTTCTACCATGTGCCCTGGACTCTAGACATGGAGCTGTAAGATTTAAGCGCTGTTCTGCTGCAATTCTGGTTTGTTTTAACCCTCCTCTGTTCTATCCCTTCTGTCTTCCTCTCTTTTGGAATGGAAATGCTTACCCTGTGGCATGATGAAATTTTAATTTAATTTTTTTTTTTTTTACAGAGGTCCATGGTTAAGAGTTTTCCTTGAATTTCTGAATAGCTTTTGACTTGGCCTTTTGAAAAAAATGCTAAAATTGTTGAGACTTGAAGGAAGGAATTACTGTTTTTTTAACTGTATAAACTTGTCATTGGTTTAATTTGGAGCTTCAGTATGATTTAGGGTGTTGTGTGTGGGTGTGAAGTTGACAAGGAGTGAGGTGTGGAAGTTGCAGTGGAGTGTCAA
>NW_004524719.1:6311435-6315862 GCF_000260255.1 Octodon degus | reverse complement strand
GTATTCACTCTTCTGGAAATAGAATGCTTCTGTATTTCCTAAACAATAAAAGTGTTCAAGTGGAATACCTTATGTGTTTATGTGAGATGAACATAGAGTTTCTTTTCTTTGTACTAAAGTTGAAACCCAGCGATGCAGGCATACTAGACTCTGACAGATAATCTCAGCAAATTTTATTTTTATGATGGTACTTGATCATGATAAGTTTGCTTGGCTGGCCTTGAACTTGAGATCTTTTACTTCAGTCCCCCGAAGTTCTGGGATTGCACGCATTAATCATGTGGCTCAGTTTAAGCACATTTTTTCTTTCTTTTCTTCTTTTGGCAGAACCAGGGGTTGAACTCAGGCCCTTGTACTTGCTGGGCAAGCATTTATTCTACCGAGCTATCTCCCTGACCCCATTAGCATTGTTTTTCTATTCTAAAATAAAATTGTGAAGATATATGAAATTGAAAACAACAGTCTCAGAAAAGGGAAAAAGTATTTAACAGAGGGTTTTTTTGGTTTACTTTAATCAATTATTTTAGATGGCCAAATGTGGTTTCCAACATGGTGTATAGCAGCAGTATAAATAGTTCTTTTCTCTTTATGAGTGAAATATTTATTTTATTGAATATTCTATTTATTAAACACACCCAACATGTACACCTACAGCAAATTTTTAACAAAAATCTAATTATGGGTGCATTAATTTAAATGCTAACATGAAAGGTCTATTTAATTTATCTTCTATTACTTGATAAAACATGGAGCATTTTAACACAAGACATTGCAAAAAGTAAATAAACACATTCATTCTAACCATATTTATATTTGGCAGAAATCATTGGAATTTTTGGAAAATGAATTTTAATAGAACTAATTTTTCTTTTTTGGTTTTATGTATTTGGTACAGGGCCGCCCTACAGACCTAGGCCCCATAGTGGTCCTCCTGTCTCAGCCTCCCGAGAGCTGGGATTTCAGGCGTGTACCACCATGCCCAGTTTCCCTGGCCAGGTCAGCCTCTGGTGTGGGTCAGCCTCTGCCGGAGCAGTGTGATTTCTACATTACAATTCTATCTAAAAATTATAATATACAGAATCATTAAAATATTTAAAGTATAGAGTTGGAAATGTAAACAGAAATAAAAATTAGATAATAAATTTGTAATTTTAAAAATCATACAAAAATGTTGTATTTCATGAAATAAGTTCATGATACAGATGCAGAAAATGTCAGTAACTGGAATATGGACCTCAAAGTCAATCCCAGGCTGAGAGTCTCAGCAGGCAAGACAGCCTCTAGTTCAAAAGCTTTGTGCTAATTTTTTTGTAATGTAACTACTTGTCCTTTAGAAAAGAAAAATTATTTCATTTGAAACATAAGAACTATATAATTATTTATGCCTATTTTTAAAATATATTCTAATTTTTAAATGTTTTCTATCATATTCTGTAGGGACTTAAAGTTCAACATATCAATACTTGATGAAAAATACCTGTTCCATATTATGCCTAAGATGTTTGATATGCAGACAGTGAGGTTAAGCTTAACAGCCTAGGTTATACAGTAATAACAATAAACTTGTCTTCTGGATGGTTAACAACCTAAGTTTGCAGACCAAAATTAGAGAAAAAAAAAAGGGCTGCAAGGAAAGCCAACATTTTGGCCCTAGCCTTCTAAGGTCAATTAAGACTCAGGACCTATGAGAACTTGTACTGTAACATCATGTAACTCAGCAGTGTCCCAAATTTTCTGATAAGGAGATTATGGGACAAAGGGGAAAGTGATCGATGATGTAGAGAGTGCCTAAGGAGAGTCACATGGAGAGAAAACACTCTCTCAGGCTTTCACAGAGAGCACACTGGCCAAGCAATGGCCATGACTCATCCACATGGCTGACACTGGCAAAGGTTCTACAATCTGAGGTACAGGATCTCAGGATAAATTCTGAGGGGATTTTACTGACCTTATCAGAACCAAAAGCTACAACTCTTGTTGCATAGGTCCTGCTTTACCTTGGTCTTAACCATCCAGAAGAAAAGTATAAAAACGAAATATAAGAAATAAAGCCATGCTGTTATGTTGAGCTGTGGGGGACTCAGGTCAACAATTTCTAACATTGCCAGTGAAGCAGAAGACCCAATACTACTATGGGCTACTGGACTCTTTTAGAATATTTTGCTGAGTTTACACACCTATAATATTCAAAGAACGGAACTTAACAAAAAATGTGTAGAGATTAATGTCCATTTTGTATCTGTGTATTCAAAATGGTTAGGATAGATATATAGTTACATTCTCTTAATGAATAGAGTGATTTGTTCTATTGGTGTTTGTAGATAGGATATCATGTCTGCATCTTGTATAGCAATTAACCACTGGGAGGAATGTATGCAATGTGTTAATTATTGAAACTGTCCTACCAATTTGATTTGAAACTGTCTCATTGCTATTTGTTTATCAATAAAATTATGGGAAAAAAGAATTTTAAATTTTATTATCAATTTGTATATCAATAGAAAGTGTTTTCAATTAAACTGGTCATACAGTTTTATATAATGTAATCTGATTTCAAATGTATTGATGAGATTTTAAAGTGTGAGAAATGACAAATTTGAAATTTTTAAAATATGCTTTCTATTATTTAGTGTATTTTCTTCCTAGTAATTAAATTCATTGTTCCTTTACCTAAATTATTTTTACTACTGTCTTAATCCAGGGGACAGAAAAGCTGTCAAGATAACTAGTGTTTCTAATAAAGTTATAGTTTTCCAGTAATCTTGAGTTCTATTAGAATATATTTTTAATTGATTAATTATCTTCTATTTTTGTGACAGTGAGGCTTACCTGTCAATGTGATTACCTTGGTAGTCAGCTAGAAAATTATCAAAGCACACTTCAGGTGTCTCTGTGTAGATGAAGAGGGGCGACCCTAGAGTCTGTATTGGATTCCCAGCTATGAGCACTCTGCCACTTCCTGTGTTCCTGCCCTCCATAAACTAGGCATCTACTCCAAGGCCTTCTGCACTGATGTTCCTTCCTTACAGACAGTTCACTGGACTGAATCCACAGTAGTGTACTGAATCCAGGGATGAAAAACTGACCTATAAATATCGCTATGTTTTTAGAAATAAATAAATATAAAGAGTTCTTTCACACTATATGAATTTTTATGAAAGCTTTCCTTAGAAAATCAGTTAAAATTTAAGAAACAAAGTGCAACAAACACCTTACAATGCATACTCTGTGATGATGGAGTCGGTATTGGTAGAAAGGGCACAAACAACACCAAAATCCAGATACACTCAAAGTAAAATTTTTGTTCATGAAAATGCTAAAAGTTTATAAGTTTCCTCATACTTACATGGCACTTTTATTTAAAGGTCTCTAAAGATTTTTAAAGATGTTTTATTAATAAAAAGAAAGAACTTGTGAAAAGACTGGAAGGACTCACACCTGTTTTTGTATGAAGATTGAACTTTATGAATTTGAAAATAGTGCAGTTATAACCTGTAACTAAATTGGGAAGTTTGAACTAACTCATTGCAACTTTTGAGGTTTCACTAAGGAACACACAGCGACGACAAAGATTATACTTGCAAATACTACAAACTTGGTTCAATTAACAAAGGTTGCGAGATTAATTAGACTTCAGTATATATCATTGTTGCTTAGCCCTCAGGTCCTATTTAACAATTATTTTTTTCTACAGGAAGATTGCTATGAAATAGAGATAGGAAATACATGACTGACTTAATGCTAAATCAATATTCATCTTGGAAAAAGAATTAAAAATCATGTAGGCAATAAAACCATGAAAACATGAACATTTGAAAAATTCGTGCATAAAACTAATAATTAGAAAAATTTTATAACCCTGAGGCAGTTAAAAATGATAAATAATGTTTTCAATTAGAAATGTATTGTACCCCATATTTTGATGCTTATGTCCAGAATGTCCTTTTACTTTTGTTACCATTTTTCAAAGATTTTGTACAAAGAAATATTTTATTTTTATTTTTTAATTGTTACCACATTTATCAACATAGTGAACAGGTAAGAAAAAGTATTAAAAGATATTCCTGTGGCGATGGTCTGTATCTCTGCCTAGACTAAAGGATGGTCTGTGTCTCAGCACACAGAGAGAAGAAAAGACGGCGATAGAGATGGAGATAGACACAGAGACTGATGCACAGACAAGAAAGCAGAGAGAGTGAGATGTCTTTTGACTGAAAAACAGCCTTCCATTAATGTATCAAGGATCACAAAGCCAACTTTGATCGTCTTCATTGTTTCCCACTATTTTCCTAAACCACAATATTTAAAGAAAAAAATCTCTACACTTAAATATGAACTAAAGTTAATTTTAGGCTAATACATGAACAAATACTGTCTGGTTACAGAAGTAGTTGGTATTTTAGATTACCTTGTGGGTTAATAAGAAA
>NW_004524719.1:6309450-6311040 GCF_000260255.1 Octodon degus | reverse complement strand
TTTTTTCCTCTTTGCTAAGGATGAACTGGAACGAACAAGTAAGTGGTGTAATGACTTAGTTCTCACTGAGTGTAAATATCTAGAACTTCTGACATAATGCTGGCACTCAGGCATGTAGCAAATGCACGAATATGGAGTTAGAGCCATGCACAGCTTGTAAGAGAGCAAACCCCACAGACGTGTGGTGGTAGTCAGCAAGGCTCGGTGGCATTTCAATGCTCTCTACAGAAACGTAAGTTACATCAGCAATACTGTGTACCACTAGAAGTGTGCAAATTCTATGCTGACACATTGAAATGCCTGGAATTTCGGGATGCCTACAGTTCAAGATAATAAATATTGGGGACTGTTGCCATTGTAGTAGCGCAATTTTCCCATCTACTTAGGGCTTACCCTTGCAATCTAAATGCAGCCATACAATGGATTTGTGCTATTGTCTTATATTTACATGATCATATAGATTTGAGTTTATTGAATTAAAAGAGAGTTTACATTATTTCCAGTGCTTTACATTAAAAGAGCTGGTGAGAAAGCTCAGCAGACTAAGAGCTTGCTTAAGCAAGCACAGGGGCCAGGGTTCGATCTCCAGCACCACAAACTGCACTGGCCCCACCTCCATGTGCACTGGCCCCACCCCCTGCCCTGGCCCCACCTCCGTGTGCACTGGCCCCACCCCTGCACTGGCCCCACCCCCTGCCCTGGCCCCACCTTCGTGTGCACTGGCCCCAACCCTGCACTGGCCCCACCCCCTGAACTGGCCCCACCCCCTGCACTGGCCCCACCCCAGGGTGCACTGAGCTGGTGACTGAGTCTGAGTATGGTGGTGCACACCTGTAATCCCAGCACTGGAGAGACTGAAAACAAAAGGATCACTTTGAATCAGCTGTGTAGTGAGACCCTGTACCAAATACAAATAAAAAAATAAAAACTACATTGAAGAAAATAACTTGAAAAAGTTATTATGGGAACATCTTTGAGAATTTAGTTCCAAAATGCTTTTAACATGTCGAAGATTTTTGAGTGGTACTGTCATTCTTACACAACCTTGGGAAATGGGCAGACCCTAGCCCAGTTAGTCCTTACCCCATAGGTAGATGCACATCCATATTTTTGATGTGGTATAGAAATGGAAGAATGACGCTTGGTGTCAGACTATCATAAGACAAAAGAAAAAACATTTTCAAGTATGCTTGAGTAGCTTTTAACCTGAGAGGTAGATCAAGTGTATACTGGAGTCAACAAACAGTATTGAATATTAGAAACAAATGAAAGGTGTGGAAATTGTACATCTGTAAGGGAGAATACTTGGTGTATAAATATGCACTTGTGATCATTTAGTGAAATTGTAATCATTTCGTATTAATATTTCTATGTGTAATGAAAAACAATCCAGGTTAACGTAATAATTGATTTGGGCAGCTGTCTGAGATGCACAGCGCTGCTGACACTGCAGGATGCCATGAAGCTGATTGGCAAAGCAAGCCTGTCCTACTGCAGGAAAATCATCATGGAAAGCCTCTCAGTCTGCAAATGGCATGGTGTCTTAGTGCTAAATAATAACTGTGGCTTCTGTGTGATAGTTTGCAATTT
>NW_004524719.1:6304620-6309350 GCF_000260255.1 Octodon degus | reverse complement strand
AGACAGTTTTTATGCCTTCACTTTTGCTGTCCACCTGAAATTCATACTGTTTTGCTAAGGATAGAAATGAAATATGTTCAACAGGAATAATTGTGATTTATATTTTGCATTCATGTTTGGTTTATGTTCACTAAGGAGGATGGTCTGTAGTTCTCTTTTTTGTTTGGATCTTGCTTTGGTTTTGATATCAAGTAATACTTCTGTCAATGACTTTTGGGTATTTTTTACTTTGCATTTCGTTGAAGAATTTGAGGAGTAATGGAATTCATTATATCTTTTTACAATTTCTTGTAGAATTCAGCAGTGAATCAATTAGAACAAGGGCTTTTCTCTACTGGTGGGCTTTTAATTACAATTGCAATTTCATTAATTGATGTTAAACTATTTAGAATTTTTATATATTCTTTGGTAACTCATACATATCTAGAAATCGATCGATTTCTTTTGCAACTTTTTGTCATTAGAATAAAATTTCTTAAAACACCTATTGATTTTCTTCTTGATTTTTGTATATTCTATTTTGATTTTATCTTCAGTGCAGTTGCTTAGTTCACAGGTATCAGCATATATAGTTAGTCAGGGTGAGAATCCTACCAAATAACTGCTAGTGTCAAAAACCTTCTGAAGATTCTCAGAATCATTGCCTTACCCATCTTGTGCATACAAATGTATGACTTTGAGCTTGTCAAGTTTCCTAGCTTTTCTCCTTGCCCTTTCTTCATTGTCTAATCCTCAAGTTCTCACTTTCCTTCTCACTGTGTTATACCTTTCTCTTTTTATTTCTTCTTTTGTGTTCTTATACTACGTGATATTTACACATGTTGGTCTGGTTTATTTCACTTATATCTTCAAGTGGCATCCACTTAAATATAAAGCTTCGAGTTTATCATTATTTATAGCTGAGTAATATTCCATTATGTAAAAATACCACATCGTTTTCATCCATTCCTCAGGTTACAGGTAATTTGGTCATTTCTAAGATTCGGCTATCACAAATTGTGCTGCTATAAACATAGATACACATATATCACTATGTTATGATGTTTTCAGTTCCTCCAGGAAAATTCACAGTAGGAGGATAGCTGATTTGAATGGGATTTCCAGTCCTCATTTTTAAATGAGTCTCCACACTTATTTTCATGATGGTTGCACTAGTCTACATACTCACCAGCAATGGGAAAAGGACTCTTTTTCCCCACAGCCTTTCCAACATTTGTTGTTGGGTGATTTCTTTATGATAGCCATTCTTTCTGGGGTGAGATGGTGTCTCAGTGTTGTTTTAATTTGCATTTCATGGATGGCTAGTGATGTGGAGCATTTTTTCATGTATTTATTCACTTCTTTAATTTAATTCTCAGAAAAGTATGTGTTCATCTTAGATGGCTATTTTTGGATTGGGTCTTTAAATTTAGGAGTCATAATGATTTTTAGTTCTTTATAATTTCTAGAGAGCACACCTTTGTCTGAGTGCCTATTAATCAAGATTTTTCCCAAATTTGTGGGTTATCTCTTTACTTTGTAATTTCCTTTGATGTGCAAAAACTTCTCAATAAGAGGAGGTCCGAGTTGTTAATTCTTGTATTACCTGATTTGATTTTTGTTCATGAAATCTTTGCCTACCCCTATGTCTTCAAGAGTTCCTCCTACTTTCTCTTCTAGGAGATTTAGTGTTTCTATTTTAATGTTTATATGTTTAATCAATTTTGACTTTAGCTCAGTACAGGGTGATAAACCTGGGTCAATTTTAGTTTTTGGCATGTAGAGAACCAGTTTTTCCAGCACCATTTGTTAAAGAGGCTATCTTTCTGTCAGTAAGCATGTTTTTCCCCTTTGTCAAAGATAAGGTGGCTGAGTATATTCATAGCAGCTTCTGTATCTTCTAATCTACTCCACTCATCCTAAGGTGTATTTTGTTGCCAGTACCAGGCTGATTTTTATCACAGTAGCTTTGTAGTATAATATCAAAACTGGAATTGTAATGCCTCTTGCCATATCTTTGTTGCCCAGGATAGCTTTTGCTATTCATGGACTTTTCAGGTTCCAAATAAATTTTATGAATGTTTTCTCACATCTATGAGGTATGTTGCTGGTAGTCTGATAGGGATTGCATTAAATCTGTACAACAATTTTGGGAGTGTGGCCATCTTCACAGTGTTGGTTCTTCCTATCCAGGAACAGGGAATGTCTTTCCATTTTCTGAGATATTCTACAGTCTCTTTTTTCAGAGTATTGTAGTTTTCCTTGAAAAGATCTTTGACTTTCTTAGTTAGATTAATTCCAAGATATTTTCCTTTTCATGACACTATTGTAAAAGGTATTGTTTCTCTAACTTACTTCTCAGTGTATTTGTTGTCTGTATAGAGAAATGCTATTGACTTTTGGATATTGACTTTGTATGCTGCTATTCTACTGAATTTGTGTACCAATTCTAGGAGCTTCTTGGTGGAGTATTTTGGGTCTTCCAAGTAAATTATCATGTCATCTGCAAATAATGATAATTTAACTTCTTCTTTACCTATTCTTATTCCTTTATTTCTCTCTCCTGTCTAATGACTCTAGCTAATGATTCCAGAACTATAATGAATAGGAGTGGTGACAGAGGACATCCTTGTCTTGTACCAGATCTGAAAGTAAAAGACTTCAATTTTTCCCCATTTAGAATTATGTTAGCCTTTGAGTTGTCATAGATGGATTTTATCAGATTAAAGTAGAGGCCATCTATCCCAATTTTCTGTAGGACTTTGAACATGAATGAGTGCTGGACTTTGTCAAATGCCTTTTCTGCATCAATTGAGATGATCATGTGGTTTTATTTGACTTTATTTATAGATTTGAGTATATTGAACCATCCTTGCATAACTTTTTAACCTTTTTTCTTCATATTCTGGAGAGACTGATAGTTTAACATATCAATACTTGATGTCAAACATCCAGATAGATAGTGTGGTTAAGCTCAACTGCCTATGTTGTAGGCTATTTGTGATAGCGATACATTAGAAAAAATAAGCCTTTGTTCTGGAGGATTAACAACCTAAGCTTGTAGACCAAAAGTTAGAAAAAAAGAAGGGCTGCAAGACAGCCAACATTTTGACCCTAACTTTTCAAGGTCAGTGAAGACTCAGGACATAGAAGAACATGTACTGTTACATCCTGTAACTCAGTTGTGTCCCCAATTTTCTGATCAAGTTTATGGGCCCACAGATGAAAATGAATCATGATGTAGAGTGTGCCTAAGGAGAGAAACAAGGAGAGAAAACATTCTCTTAGGCTTTCACAGACAGCAAATTTTTCAAGCAATGGTGGTGACACATCCACATGGCTGACAATGACAAAGGATCTACAAACTGTTGTACAGGGTTCCAGATTAAATCTCTAGGGAACTTGACTGACATTATAAGATAGAAAAGTTACATTTCCTGTTGTATAGGTCTTGTTTTATCTTGGTCTTAAACATCCAGCAGAAATTTATAAAAATGAAATATAAAAAGTAAAACCATATTAATATGCTGAACTGTAAAAGCCTCAAGTCAACAACTTTGGACATTGCCAATCTTATGGAAAACCCACTACTATTATGGGGTACTGGAGTATATTGGGATATTTAGGTGAATTCATGTGCCTACAGTATTTAAATGACAATTGAATGCCCTTCTCTGACAAAACTAACCCATAAAGTGGTTTAGAAATGAACAACCATTTTGTATCTGTATACTCAAAATAGTGAGAATACATATACTGCTCCATTATTTTAATTCAATGAATAGAGAGATTTGTTCTAATAGTTTTTGAGACAGGATATCATGTGTGCATCTTGTATAATAATAACCACTAAGAGAACAATATGCAATGTTTTAACTATTGAAAATGTGACAGTAATCGGTTGTGAAACTGTCTCATTACTATTTGTTTCTCAATAAAATTATTTTTAAAAAAGAAAAGAAAATTGTTGTGTCAGTTAAATGATGATAAACTATATGTCTTTGTTCTTTAAGAAAATCAAGAAATGAATATGTAAAGAAGGAAATAATTTTTAGAACAGGCTAAATAGAAAAGACTTAAATACTACAAAGTGCAAAGTAATGTTTCTTTTCCATTTATTAAAGAAAATGTTGTGTAAAACGAGTTTTGAGTTATTATTCTAAAAAGAGCTAAAAATGGGCTTGGGCGACAGGGAAATGTATTCTTTGTCTACAGAAACTGTACTGGTCTAACCTGTTTTCTGACCTTTGAATCTTTATAATCCTAAAAACGACATAATATAGTACCTTCATTATTAATGAGGGAAAACCTCTTTGTATGTCATGAATTAAAGAAAATATGATGAATGATATATTACTTCTAAATACATTTACATATACTCTTGATAAAGTACAAATGATTAATTGAAGAAAACATTAGTGGAAGGAAAGAAGTGTTTTGCAGAAATAAAATAGGGAGGAAAGTATAGAAAAGTCAATGTAAAAGAACAATTTTTCATACGGCATTAAAAATGAATAATTTTTTAACTGGGATAATAGCAAAAGAAAGGAATGATCAAAGAAAATCACAGAAAAGGGGCCGGCAAGGTAGCTCAGTGGTCTAAAGTGCCTGCTTAGGTAAGCGTATGTTTGCTTGGATCCTCAGCACTTCATGCCATACCAGCCCTACACTCATGATGGCCTGAGCCAACAGAAAAGAAGAAAGAAGAGAAAGAAAGAAAGAAAGAAAGAAAGAAAGAAAGAAAGAAAGAA
>NW_004524719.1:6283296-6304520 GCF_000260255.1 Octodon degus | reverse complement strand
AGAAAGAAAGAAAGAAAGAAAGAAAGAAAGAAAGAAAGAAAGAAAGAAAGAAAGAGAAAAGAAAATGAGAATTTAAATTTGGAGCTAAAGACAAAGCATCCTGAGATGAAAATGTATTTACTTCTTATTAGAAATGTTGCAATATATCTAGCTCAAGATTCATAAAAATCAAAAATATAAGATAGGAGTCAATCAAGAAAGGTAATGTTTGAGAGCAAGAAAGAGAGCTAGACCAATGGATTGGAATGCCATTTGGGCAACCTACGACTTAGATAGTTCAGATAAGTTGCTTAACCTTTTGCTCCCAAGTTATGCCATCTTTGAAAAGGGATACTAAAACATGAGGATAATTGAATGAAAAGGATGCTGTATATGGTCACTAAAGTGGTAGAACATTCCTCATGTAATTACTCATTGTACATCGGAGGACAGAATATGTAAACTCAGAGTCTGACTGCATAAAGGAGGAGAGTGGAAAAGATAGCACTGCCTTCATACTACTGCCTTCCATTCTCATAGAATGAATGTGAATACTGTCCCTGAGAAAGTGATTTTCTTTTACAAATAAATTAGTATGTTTCTATAGCAAAGTGTATATGTCAGGGTTGGTATTTTAATTGATTTGATATAAGTAAAAATAATTTCAGCTATGTAAGCTTTTACCATAATTTTTTGTCTTTTTAAAACAGGATTTCTCATCTCACTATGCTTCTGGGATGATCTTAAACTCACTTTGTGGCCCAGATTGACCTCGAACTCACATGGATCCTTCTGCCTCAGCCTCTCAAGTCCTGCAATTACAGAAGTGTGCCAGCAAACCTGGCTATAATTTCACGAGTTATTCATTTTCTTGACCATTCATTCTTTAATTTATTTTCCTTTGTTGTCATCTATGTAGTAAGTTTGAGTGTCCTGTTTAATTTTTCCACTTATCACAACTAATTTAAAAAGATGAGTGTGAGTTAAGGAAAAAAGAAAAAAAATCATGGTAATTTCCTTGTATATTTTGAATGATTGTCAGAGGAAAGATACAGGTAAGATCATCTGAAGAGGAAATATTAATCATATTTAGGTTTTATTTATTTGAACATTACTTACTGCATTACTGTTATGATCAAAGTACTCTATTAAACTGAGAAGCCCAATGGCCAACAGTAGTAGCTGTTTATAGACTCATTCTGGGTGACAATCATTCAGTTTTTGTAGAAAGGCATGCTTTTTACATCTCATCCCTGCCACACCCAGTGTCCATAAAGCTAGCATGTTACATTAGAGCATAACGTGTTCTAATTGCCTTAGTATTTTCTAAGGAAATATGTTTGCACTCCCAATACAGGCGCTTCTGTGTCATTTACTCTGTCATTTTTTCCCCTAATCTCCTTATCTCTAAACCCAGATGTAGTGGTGTTTGTGGATACAAAGACCAACTCAATCCATGTGGGAACAGTGGCATAAAAACGCTAGAGCAAAAAAGAAAATACTAATCACCAAATTGAATACAACTTTTTAAATGGCATTCTTATGCAATATTTCTATAACTGTGGCCACATGCATGCAAACTGGTACAGTTAGTAAATAAATCACACAGCCTCCCTAAGTGTTTCAGTATTTCCGAGCTTTTTTTTCAATAGGTACTAAATGAAGGAGGGGATTTTCAAATGGAGAACCTGAATAGATATCCCAATTACAATGTGTATAAATATTTAACATAACAAGATACTAAGGAATGCATGAATATTTTCTTCAGCAATTAGTCTATCTGGGAAAACAATGAGTAATGAAGGTCATGAAATTGATTTTGGGAGCAAAGAATTGAAACTCCAGAGGCCAAGATGAAAGTGCTACTTTGACCATTTTAAATCCAAATATGACAAGTATTTCTAGTTCCATGTAGATTTCCAATGGATTTATCATATAAGCATATTTGTCTAAGATCATTCTAACTACCTTGTTCAAAATAAACATTTGTAGACAAAAAATCAATATGTTAAGATAAATAAGGCAAATACCAAAACATAGGTACTGCATGATTTCATTCATGTGTGAATCTAAAAAGTGAGCCTCATAGATTACAAAATGGTGTGCTCTCACTGTCTAGAGAGCACAGGATGTGGGAAAGTGGGTACTAGGTGAATAGATATGAAGAATGCTGTGGAATTACATTGTGCTATAGGGTGACTGTGACGGGAATTGTAAACCACACATCTCAGTAGGCTAGAAAAGAAGGTTTTCAAAATTTTCCAGCAAATGTACTGTGTGTTTGGAGGAGAAATATCTATATCTATATCTATATCTATATCTATATCTATATCTATATCTATATCTATATCTATATCTATATCTATATCTATATCTATATCATCTATAGATAAAATTGTACAATGCAATATTAATATGCATATTCTCATGTTTGTATCTGTCTAAAAAATAAATTTTAAAAAATTAAATCAAAATCTCAGGCTGCCAAATAGCTCAGTGTATTAAAGCACCTGCAAGCAGGCTCAGGGGCTGGGGTTCAATCCTTGGGCCTGCCATGCAGGCCTCACCGCCAGGGTGCACTGAGATGGCGATTGACACTGGGCATGGTGGCGCATGCCTGTAATCCCAGCTCTTGGGAGGCTGTAAACAAGCAGATCACTATGAGTCTGATCTAGTAATGAGACCCAGAACACCCTGTAGACCCTTCTCTAAAATATAGCAAAAAAGTTAAAGCACAATCAGATGAATGTCCATTTTGTATCTGTGTATTCAAAGTGGTTGGGATAGATATATAGTTACATTCTCTTAATGAATAGAGGGATTTGTTCTAATGGTGTTAGGATATCATGTCTGCATCTTGTACAGCAATTAACCACTAGGAAGAATGTATGCAATGTGTTAATTATAGAAACTGTCCTATCAATTTGATTTGAAACTGTTTCATTGCTATTTGTTTATCAATAAAATTATGGGGAAAAAAGAATTACCACCATTAAAAATAAACAAATAAGATAAATGAAGGACCATTTTGTATCTGTATATACAAAATAGGATAGATATGTAGCTACTTTCTCTTAATTAAATGAGAAGAAAGATTTGTACTATAGTGTTTGGACAGGATATCATGTCTCTTTCTTGTACTGTGAATAGCTATTATGAAGATAACAATTTGCAGCATATTAATATTGTAACTGTACTACTAACCTGTTTTGTAAACTGTCTCATTGTTATTTGTTTCACAATAAAATTAATTTAAAAAAAGAAAAAAAAATCTACTGGGCCAGTCATGGGAGAAGACAAGTGAATCTCTGTTACCCAGACTTACTTCATGCAGCAATATGAAAACTGAGTTCATGGTCATCATCACGTCTACTCTCAAATGAAAAATGACTGTATGTTGTGATAAAGAAAAAGAATGTCGTAAAATTCAATGGTGGAGAAGCCAGATAACAACCTCTTTTTGTTGGCTACGTCTTCCTCAGCCCCACGTTGCAACAAAGTTCTAGCTTCATTACTAACATGATATGAAGCTATTTAGAGAAGGGAATCTTTTAGGCCTCTCTACTAAAAGCTCAGTGAAAACAAAGCAATACCTTAAGAAAAGAAACTAGTATATTGAAATAATCAGTTTTATGGCCTCTTGTCTTTTGTGCTTATCTGTGCAAATACGATAGCATGCAGAAATTGCTTAAATAAAGAAATGCAACAGAATCTTAAACTAATGGGTATGGTGTGCTATGCTTTAACTTAATGATGTGGCACTCGGTGGACTCTCCCACTTTATATGTAAATTTCTGTAACCCTTGGAAATGGGAAATCTCATATAGAGTAACAAACATCATTGTGGAGCATAAAAATTATATCAAAATGGTTTTCCTTGATGACAGACATCCATTAGAAGGAACCCATAAAAGTGTTACAAACATATTTAGATGTGCTAGGTGATGATTTTTTTTTTTCCTGAGAAGCTAATACCCTGTGCTATGAGGTGAAAAGGAATAATACTATTAAAAAGAATGAAATGACTCCATGGCCTATTATTTTGCCAACAAAATCTCAAGAAATACAGTATGTATGATGTACGAAATACAGATACTGTACGATGCTAAAAGCACAGATGCCAGTGTAGCCCCTTGAGAATTTCAAGTTTCATATTATAAAAGTTACTTGTTCTTCCTAGATGCATAGGAAATACTTTGGTGAAGACAGAGTTTCCTTAAATTTATTTTAATTATGCAACTATTACAGATACGCTTGTCAACACTTCCACAATAAAAACCCTTTTCCTTTGAGTCTTCTTAAATGTATGTGCTTATTTTGTTAAGCTGAAATATTTAGAGTAAAATATGTGTATCCATTTCCTATGCATTTAATCTTAAAACTTGCTGTATTTCATTTTTATTTTAATTAAGAAATTTATGCAAGATTAAATATAGCATTTACATATGGTAAGTCCTTGGAGGTTCAAATAATTTCTTATATTTCTAACTAGTAATTGAATACTTATTCACTTCCTGTCACTTAAACACAGCATTGAAATTCTATGTATATGAACCAGATTAAAAGCAATGATTCATCCTGTGAAGTTGCCTGTTAAGGTAGTGCTAGCCATTTTCAACAAAAACTCACTTTCTCAACATGAACATTAAAATAGAAGTTTAAAGGCACATTGTGCATTCGAAATGTTTACTCATAACATTGCAAAACTTCACTGATTTTAGACCTTTAAAAGAAATTACATGCAGAGCTAGAATATGAGTTGTAGCAGAAGCTGGATTTATAAAACATAGAATTATAAGGTCTGGAATTATAAAACATGTTGAAAGGCAAATACCTGCTGAAAACCTATGACAATGTTAATTTAGACAATCAAAGCTAAAGCAACAATCATTATAGAGCTGGTTGGGTGAAATGGACAACAGAGTCTAGACCAAACAGACCATGAAATCATATATCTATATCTATATCTATACTGATACCAATATAGATATAGATAGATATATAATCAAAAATAAAACTATGATGGTTAAGAAGGTGCTTATACCTCTCCTTGATTCACTACATGCTTTTGTATGATGATGAGAATGTATGCTTGTTTTGTTTATGAAATCTATTATACCAGCTGTGCAGGTATACAAATGTATCAATTTAAGCAATACATATAAACATTCTTGTTCTGTAGCGCCCGTCTATACAAGGAGACCTAACAGTTTAACTTGCTGCATTCAAATGTTGTAATTAGGGGGGTGAATTACTATCCTTCCTATTTCAGCTAAAAGATGTAAAAAAACAGGAAAAGCAACCCCTTCTGCCCCTGCAAACAGGAAAACAAGATAGAAAACTGAAACTTTAATATTTGTGCTGAAGCTACCAGAGCACTAACATTGCATAATAAACAGCTGAATTTGCAGACGAAAACCAAGCAAGAAGCAAATGTTACATAAGTCATTTACCATGTAAGTCTATAAGATTAACCTATAAATTGCTAAAGACCAAGGAAAAGCTGTGGTACGAGTGGACAATTTTGGAAGTTGCAGGCTTGTCCAGGCTTCTTCTTTTGGGCTTTTCTTCCAGAAAGCCCTGAGGTCTAACCAACACAACATCTGTAGTCTCCTCAACCTGAACAAACTTCAGGAAAAACTGATCTTTATTCATGCTTCCTGTTTCCTTTTTCTTCACTATAACTGTAATTTTCTCTGTTACTTTAAGATGCAAATCTTCTAACACTCAGGAATATGTTTCTTAATTGGACCTTGAACTGATACACTTGAAAAGTCATCATCAATAAAATAGGGTCCTTGTTTCCCATTCTGTGGGGTTGTGAGGGTTGGATTCTGATTAGAAACCCAGATGAACTGCGTTTATTCAGCAAAGAAACTTAACATTTCCACAATTTCTCCACTAGTTCCAATAAGAATTTACAGCCCCCCAACTAATTTTGACTTAAGTGTTGTGTCTTCATCCTCTCATTCGACAATCTTGGATAAAGAATCCTCTGCCACTATTTCTAAAATAATTTCATTGACAGACAAATATCAATGAGACAGTTTCAAAACTGATTAGTAGGACAGTTTCAATAATTAATACATTGCATATTGTTATCTTCGCAGTGGTTGTTCATAGTACAAAACGCAGGCATGATATTCTGTCCAAACACTGTGAATACAAACTTTTCTTTTCATTGAATTAAGAGAAAATAGCAATATATGTACTGTAACTATTTTGTACATACAGATACAAAATGGTCATTCATATCTCCTTTTATTGTTTAGTTTGTCAGAGATGGGTGTTCCATTGCCATTTAAATATTCTGGGTGTGTGAATTCAGCAAAATAATCCAATATAGTCCAGTAGTCCATAATAGCAGCGGGTTATTTGTAGGACTGGCAATGTCACAAGTTGTTGACTTGAGCCTTTTACAGCTCAGCATATTAATATCGCTTTACTTTTTATACCTCACTTTTATACTTTTCTGCTCTCTGGTTAAGAACAACATAAAGCAAGACCTATATAACAAGAAATGTAACTTTTGCATTTGTCAAGGTCAGTCAAATCACCTCAGGATTTACCCTGAAACACTGCACTGCAGTTTGTAGGTCCATTGTCAGTGTCAGCTATGTGGGTGAGTCATGGCCATTGCTTGACCAACTTACTCTCTGTGAAAGCCTAAGAGAACATTTTCTCACCATATGACTCTCCTTAGGCACATCCTACATCATCAATCACTTTCCTCTGTGGTCCCATAATCTCCTTGATTGGAAAATTTGGGACATCACTGAATTACAGGATGATACAGCACAGGTTCTCTTACATCTTCAGTTCTCACTGACCTTGAAGGGATAGGGCCAAAATGTTGGTTGTCCTTGTAGCCCTTCTTTTACTCTAATTTTTGATCTGCAAACAAGCTGTTAACCCTCCAGAAGAGACACTTAATGATATTATTACGCTATAACATAGACAGTTAAGCTGAACCTCACTGTGTACCAGCAATACTTTTTATCCATATAGGTATCTAATAGGAAGGATAAAAAAAATATTGACAATGTTTCTCATAATATATTTCCCTCAAGACACAAGAACTACCATTTACCGCTTGCATTTCCTGACTAAATTTTACTGAATCTTAAGTTCTCAGCCATCAATGCCTATCATCTTTGGCCACTAGGGAAAATTACCCAAGTGGATGAACAAGTATGGAGAATATTTTAGGGGTCACCTGGGAATATCTGTGATGTCCCCTAAGAAACTTTGGTCCTCAGTATACAGCGTGGTGTCACTGTATTTGAGAAACAGAACATTAGAAATGAAAACATTTCAACATGAACTAGGCCTAGAATTAGGTTAAAAAAACAGGGACTAGAGAAAGCTATTCCCAAGAGGCAAATGGTAGCAATCCCATGAATTCTCTGTGAAGTTAAGAAAAAAGTCAAGAAACTAATCAGAAAGAGGAAAGAAGCAAAGAAAAAAGGAAGAGAAGGAGGTAGAAATGCAAAAGTGGAGCAAGTGAAGAGTGAAGGAATAAAGGAAAAAATAAAGAAAGAAAGATAGCCTCAGAGGCAGCAGGAGAAGAGCTATATTTTCTTAATTGGAAAATAAACTTGCTCAGAGGGCTCCTGATGACAATTTAAATAACTTTATAAGCATAGGTGTTAAAGAGGTTATCCAAGACTTAATTTGTAGATTAATTTTGATTTTTTTGTTTGTTTTGGTGGTACCAGGGATTGAACTCAAGCCCTTGTGCTTGCCAATCAAGCGCTTTTTTCTACTGAGCTACCTCCCCAGCCTTTTAATGTGTTTTAAATGAATTATCAGTAATTATCAGTCATGCTTCTCAGTGCCAGAGAAGGAGGTAAGAAATTCAGTGACGGAGGTAAGAAATTCAGTGACTATAGTCAACTCGTTCTTTTAGATTTCAATGTCAGTAATAATTCTTATTCATTTTTACAGATATGCATATAGATAACACAAACAAGTATAAATTCAGGTTATCCTTATAGTACATTTGCAATGGATATGTGAAAATATGAACCGGAGTCCTCTGCTTTGGAGGAAATTGTCCTCAGTGAACACAGACGCTAGACCTCCTTCTCCGTATAAACATGGTTCAGTACTCATTTCCTGCCTCTGTCTCCTGACAGGACCTGCAACATGCAAATGTCCACTTAAATATCACACGCAGATTTTCTAAACCCTGTTATCAAGTAAAAGAAACATTACTCAATTGATAAAAAGAAAGATCAAGTGTGGAACAGAAAAATTCCAAGTAACCTGGAGCAAATTACAGTGAAATAAAGCTAGAGAGATACCTCAGAAGTACACAGGAGCCCAAAGGAGCTTCAAAGGTCAAAGATGGAAAAATTAGAACAGCAGAATAACTCAGCTTATAATTATAATGTAACATAAACAATAAAATTAATACTAACAAATACAAATGGATAAAAACAAATCATTGCATATTTTAAATAATGAAGGAAAATCCTTCCTTCAATAAGAACTGCAAGTAATAAACACATTAAGAATGAAGGAAGCCGGCTTAAGGAATAGACACCTATAAATCCGGGTATTCAGGAAGCCGATAATCTGCATAATTTCACAAGACCCTACTGTGGAATAAAAGAAAAAATGTTTAGAGAAGATAACATTTAAACCAGGCATGGTTGCTCATGTCTGTAATCCCAGTACTTGAGAGGCTGGAAGATGGCCAGTGTGAACCACTCAGCAAGATCCTCCCTCAAAACAAACAAGCAAACAAACAGAAAAGAAACCAAAGGCCCAAGCAACTAACCAAGCAAAAAATAACCTTTAACACAGCACCACTCTCATTGCTGTGGCAAGAAATTCAAAGTAATGGTCATATTTATGAAGAAAAGAGATAATTGCAGTGTTTCCATTTTTAACTCTTTAGGTAATTATAAATTGCTTCATGGTTCCTGACAAATAGCTACATAACATTTAATAGTCTTCCCTTTGAGACCTGGGGCTTAATTAAATGCCTTGGGTATGGCTTTTCCTTAATTACGAACTTCTAATGAACAGAGTACGGAAAGAAAAAATCAGTAGATTTACTTTGTAGGAATGCAGCGGATACATCCATAGCCAAGCAATAGAGTTAGCTCACGACTGATGCAGGATATGCAGCGGCGCTGTTATAGCACATGGAGAACGCCTTTTAATTCTTTAGCATCCCTTCACAAACATTGTTCTTAATTATGATTGTTGTAAATTTCAAAATGTCTAATGGATCAATGAAAAAAGAAACTAGCAGATTCTGGAAGAGGGTAAGAAATGATATTTTTAGTCAAGTGTTTTTGTTTGTTTGAGGTACGCATGTATTTATGCATGCATATATGTATCAAGGATTGAAGTTAGAGCACACTTCTACCAAGCTACATTCCAAGTTCTTTTCTACGTTGTAAAACTTTGAACCAAGTCCTTGCTACTGTTTCCAGCTGGGACTCAAATTTGTAGTGAGTCCTATTGCATCCCCTTCCCAGAGGCTCCTTCCCATGCATGCTTCAGGACTTAAATTTGCATCTTGAACTAATTAATTAAATGAATATGGCCTAATAAACAAGTTAAGATCTGAATATATTTGTATTTCAATTAGTACTACTCCAACATCATTAAGAATTTAGTTTTAGGGACAGGGAGATAGGTTGGCAGTCTAAGCACCTGCCTGGCATGGATGCAAGTTTGATTCCTGGTACCATGGTGCCAGCCCTGTGCCACGCTCTCTGTGGAGACCAGGTACGTTGGCACACTCCTGTAATCACAGCCCTGGGTAGGTTGAGACAAGTGGACCACTATGAATCTGGGCTGCATAGTGAAAGCCTGTGCCAAATAAATAAATAAATTTAAAAATTAAAATTAGCTTTAAAAATGTATCATGCTTATGTCAACATCAGTGTTAGGGGCAGCTGTGAGACTGGTGCATGAGAACAGTCTGTGTTGCTATGTATGAAGATTTGCTGTCAGGGTAAAGTGGTTTCCAAGGGGAAAATTAAATTAACCTTGCATTCTTCAGAAAAAAATACAATATTGATTCTCAAATGTGGAATTCTAGAAAGGATGTACATTCAAATAACTAAAATTTTGTAAATTTTTTGTCATTTTTTTGAGAAAGAAGAAATAAATAGGAAATGTTAAAAGTATATCCATGGGATTACATTAAGAAACAAATCGTTTGTGGGAACAATTTCATTTCAATGATTTGGAAAGAAATACAACTTAAACTAGAAGTTACTCAAAACTAAGTAATATCTAGCATGTAAGAATCTCCACAAAATGAAGGTAGTGGGGCTCTAGTTTTAAGAAAAGTAAGTTGTAGACATGAGCATTGTGGGGCATATAAGATCTCATCCCAGGTTCTATAAATACAACAATTTAAAATGTTACCTGTCTTGTCTCAGTTACTTTTTACTTGTTGCTGGTACAAAATACCCAATGTCCAAAATGAAGGAAGGAAATATTTGTGGAGGTTTCGGTCCATACTCGGCAGGCTGCAAGACTGGAGCTCCTCTGTGCTTCATACTAGAGTTCCTCCAAGTAACCGACACACGGGAACCATCCTCAACCCTTTTACATACCTTTTAAGTGCTGAGTCACTCTAGGGTGGGCCCTGCAAACCCTAGAGCAAGGAGTGTTGCGCTGATTCAGCAGTAAGCCTCTGACCCCTCAAGTTGACACAATGTATCATCCATCACACTTCAGTATCTTAAACCACTGAAATATAATCTGCACAGGGTGAGGAACACTTGTGAGCAAGCACAGAGTGAAGTGGAGGTAGGAATATCACAATTTTAAGTACTGCTTGAACATCTTAGCAACAGCCTGTTTTGAATTATAAATTAACGTTTTTGAAAACTACTAGTGCCATGGCACAGTGGTAGAGTATTCCTGGGTTGGATGGTTAGTAAGATACAAATTTCACAAAATTGAAATAATCTTGCACATATACTAGAACAAGTAAAGTTACTTTGAAAACAGCTATATGTATCAGCTGTGGAAGAGTGACCAGAATAAATGGCAACAAGCAAATTTCTGTTGCTACATTCCATTGAATTTAGGATATCTTTAAGTAAAATTTATGCTGAGATTTTTCTGCAACTCAGCATATGTCTTAAATAGTTACTTTTCAAACAGTGAATAAGCATTTTTAACCGTTCTTAATTGTAATTATTCTACATTTTTCATGTTAAGTCTACATTTTTAATTTCACTTTTTGCTCACTTTGCTTTTTATTTGATTATTCCAAATTTCTCAAAGACATTTAGATTTCTTAGAAAAATATGTATACTCATATTTCTCATAGATTTTTGACTTATGGTAAAATTTATTAACTCATAAATATTGTAAAAGTTTAGAACTGGATTTATGTTGGATTACATTAATATATTTAAAGGTCTCTATGATATTCTTCTGGTCCATGAACTGAATGATTTCATCTTAACTACGCACAGTTAATTTCAGTGCAGTGATTAATAAGCCCTGTCACTAAGCATTTATAAACCTGCTATTTTCAGGGCTACATTTATTGCTTGCCTTTTTTTCAAAGTGCCATTTCATAGGAGTAGTTTAACAAATGTTAAATTTCAGAGACAGATAATAGATAATTACAAACATTTAAATGATGGATGTTAATTTGATCCTAATATAATGTCAGGTAAATTAAGGTCATGTCTATAGAAGACAGTCATTCTAAAGTAAATTTTACTATGAGATAATAAATATGTCTTTACTCATACATCCTAGCCATGCAGTATGCTGCACAAAAGTTAATATGGTTTAAAAACAAAAGTTAGATATAACTAAATAGTTCTCACTGGTCACCAAAACAGATTTAAAACAAAACATTGAATAATGTATAATATCCAACAATGAGTGAATATAATATTGGTCCCCAGTCCCACATGGCATGCTAGCACCACCCCTGGGGCCTGCTGAGCCATTGTCCTAGTCCAGGATACTGGTACTCACCTGGAATCCCAGACTGGAGGAGGCTGAAAACAGGAGGATCAGTATGATTCTGAGCTGTGTAGTGGGACCCTGTACCAAATACATAAAAAAGAAAATAATGTTGAAATAATGCATGTCCTAAGTAGTATTAAATGTGTTGCATACATGATAGCTAAAGAAAGATTAGTTTGCACGCTATACAAATAAAAAAGTTCAGCATACAGAATTCAACAACCAGGTTAGTTTAATGATATTGTCTTATAATTGATTCAATAGACTTGACTCATAAACGAGAAAGTTATAAAGCAATAATTGCTGATTGTGTATGGTACTATAAGTTACAAACTGTCAAACTCACCTCTTTACTTGGGAGACTTAGATGAAACTCACAGAAAATTCATAAAAATTGTGACAGGTGCTCTAAGGCTGGGACCCAAAATCTTTATAACTAAAGAAAACACAAAATTATTTTGAAAGCATTCAATAAGAAATAGTTTCGGGCTGGGAGATGGCTCAGTAGAATAAGCATTTCCCTGGCAAGCGCGTAAGGGTCTGAGTTCAATCCCCGGTTCCGCAGAGAGAGAGAGAGAGAGAGAGAGAGAGAGAGAGAGAGAGAGAGAGAGAGAGAGAGAGAACTACTCTGCTGTGAAGAATGACAAATTTACAGCAAAATAGAAGCATCTGGAAAATAAATTAATAGTAATAGTAATAATAATAATTATTATTGTTATTATCACATAGGGAGACTTTTGCAGAGTCTCACCATGTAGCTCAGACTCATAATGATCCCCTACTTTCAGCTTCCCCAGTGCTGGGAATACAGGCATGCACCACCACTCCTGGTCGTGGTGGCCAGCTCAGTATGCTGGGAGCAGCATGTGGTACCTGCGATTGAAGCAACCCCCTCCCCTCCCGCCCCCACCCACCCCACCCCTTCATCACTGTGCAGGTGTTTAGTTCACTGAGCTGTCTCGCTGGCTGGAAAATATAAAGCTGAATGAATTAAACTAGACAAACAAGCTTTAATACGGTATTGTTTCACTCAGTTCAGTGAGGCAAATTGGACTATCATAAAGGATGAGTGCAGGTGGATTAGGCCATTGGGTCTCTTGCAGCAACGTAACTTGGGCTAAGTAAGGTTAACAACATTAACAAGAGAGGAAAATGGGCTGGCAGATTTGGGGGTAGGGAGAGGTGGGAAGCAGAATGAAATAAGCCATTTTGAAAAGAGTGAGATGCTCCTTTCTTTTAGTGCCAATAAATGGCACTAAAGACACTGTGTTACAGAATTTCAGAAGCAATGACCTTGAATCAACACTGTGACAGTAGAGAGAAGATCTAAGAAGTGTCACAGCTCAGGAGTGGGACTATAATTGAGGGTAATTTAAATTTTCCTCCAATGTTGTAAGCTTGAACTGTGTCTGGTGTTCTTAGTTGCCTTTCTAGGTATAAAATAGCTCATTCATTAAGGGGAATTCTTATAAAAATCTTTTAATTTGAATACAGTACAGAGATAACAAAGGAAATATGTACATAACTAATCCAAACTTATATAGAATAAATTATCTTTAAATGAATGACAAAAATAATATTCCTTATTCAAAATTTGCAAAATGATTATTTATATTAAAAATAGACACAAGAAACAATGCATAAGCAAAAGTAGTTTTATCACATACTTCTACATTAATGACACCATACATAATTGTAGATAGGACTACAATTAGTTGCATAGAGACCTGGAAGTCAGTTACTCTTATCTTTCCATTATGTTTTTATAATCCTTCATAGTTTTTGTCTCTCACGTCTTTGCCTTATCTGTCTAAAAGTACTGTATTATTTATTAGTTATCAATAAGCTCATTGTTTTGAGTCTATAGAAGTTGGATTCCTGCCTTTGGGGCAGAGCTTTTGTAGAAGGTGGCCCAAAGACCTGCAGAATTTGAGTGTCATGTCCCCAAAGCCTTCTCAAGTCTAAATTCCTTACATTCCACTCAGCCCCACCTGTGGTCCAAGTAGACCAGTTATAACTCAAACCACTGCTCATGGGCACAAGCCTTTGGTCTTGATGGCTTCCACATTGTGCATATTGTGCATGCATGTGTAGTGAAAGTGTGTGGTGGTATGATTTCTTCAGCATATATTTCAAAACCTGTTTCCATAGATCCTTGGATTTCAGGCAGAAAACTGCAGCAGTAAACTGCCATAGAAGCCTTCAAAATGTCTGGAAAAGCCATGGGATCAGGGTTATCTTTAAGATTCCATAACTATAGATTTTCAAGCATTTAATGCCTGATAAGGATCAAAAAGATCCAACTGTAATTCTGGAGTCTTAGAGGGGGAGCTCTCCCTGAATTGCGGGCCCATCCCTACTACAGTCTATACAGAAGGCAGAACATGGAGTCAAAATTACATACAAGCTTTCTATGTAATACTGCTTTTTCTCCTACTGGTGAAATGGAAATGTCTATGCTTACTGTGTTTTGGAAATAGATGAAATTTTTGCAGCTCTAGGCTCTTGGGTGTATGGTACTTTATCTGAGGACAATTTATGCTTGTAAGCCCACCACTGTCTGATTCAAGTGAGACTTTGAACATTTGATATGGTAGTGAAATGTGTTAAATCTTAGAGCACTGCTGGATGGAATGAATTAATTTTGCATTTCAGAGAAACATGGTTTTTAGGGATAAAGGGTGGAATACTATAATCTGACTGTGTTTCCCATGATTCTTATGATGCAATAGGAATTTCAAGAGTACCAGTCTAGGAAAGAGGTCATTGCGGGAGATGTTTAGGTCATGAGAAGCTTGCAGTCATGAACAAATGCAGACTCACCTGGAGGGTATGCGGTACGAAGTGTTTGTCTCTTTTTCCCTGTTTGCCTCTGCTACTAGTATTCATCAGGATATCTGCCACCAAATGCCCTTGGTCATGAGTAGACAGTCTCCCGAACTAGAAAACACCCATTTCTATTCATTATACACTATCCAGGATATTGTATTTTGCTGCAGCAGCACAATGAACTATGAAACACACCATTTTAACTACTGATATTATGGAGTTTTCCCCATAGCCTCAACTTAAAACAATTTTAATAATAAACAATATAATTTGAATTAAATAAATTCTAAATTTTAATGTAACATAGAAGTCAAGAATATTATGGTAGATTTGCACATTTGAATAATAAAAGGTAAAATTTCAAAAGGAGAATGTTTGTAAAAATGTGTAAAGTTGCTTACCAAAATATATTTGTGGAATTTTACATGTAAAATTATGTCAGTACAACCCCGCATATGATTTATCAAAAGTGTCTAACGTATGTCCAAACCTTAGACACTGAGTATTTGAATTAAGCAAGTTCTAGCAGGTAGCAAGGCAAATATTTTTCTCCTTATTATATTTGTGCTTTTATCTATTTTTGTTTGCTTTCATTCCTTGTGTGTATATATGTTTGTGCATGTGTGTTTCAAAAGGAATTTTTCCTTTTATAGAAAAACTAAAAATTTGTTAGTCTTTAGAAGCTCACAAAAATAAATCTACAGGAACTGAGGAGGACTCCATGAAATCTGAAACAGCAAATTAGAACAATTTATAATAGAGAAGATTATTCACTCTAGATAAAATGCCACACTTAGCATGTGTTCTTATTTCCTGTGGCATTATGCAAAAAGGCTGCATTTTGCCAAACTGTGCCCGACCTGCCTCATGTACCAATTTCTTCGTCCGGATAAGGCTGAAACATAGTGTGTAAATTATCACACTGATCTGACCACAGCTAGAAGATGCTGGCTAGTATAAATTCCCAGACTTCTATCCCATACACATTGTACTGGATATTTATTTTTTAAAATAATACTAATATAATCTATTCCTCAGAAATAGCAAGGACCACTTAACATTTATTCCATGTATTCAACGAATGATGTGATTTGTCTTTAGATGACGCTCATGTATATAGAATGCATTTGTTGATGCTTACAAAATCCATTCCCATCTTTTACAAGAAATTTTATTTAATCTCTTTGGCTGCAGATGTCACAACCTCAGAGGAGTTGTTACATTTAAGTAATATAAAAGAATTTTAAAAATATGTTCATCTTACTACTTGCACATGAAGTAAAGAGTATAACGAATAACTTAAAGTGCTTTAATAGCACACATACACAAATTTGGGGACTTTTTAATATACTACCAACCTTCCTCTTAAACATCTGATTCAGTGATGTTAATATGAAAATAACCATTTATTTTTCTCAAGATGATCTTAATCCAAGACTTGACCTGACCGGCATACATTTTCTTTTGTTTTACCTGGTAACATAGAACTGGATGCAAATGCAAATAAAGACTGTGAATCTAAGACACCAACTTCCTGTGACTGTGCTATAGTATGTACGCTGTCCATATCCTTTTTCTTACAGCCCAAGTTTCTTTCATGATCAAGCTATCTTATTTTCTTCTTTTTTTTTTTTTAAATTCTTTTATTGGGGCCTGGGAGATGGCTCAGTGGAATAAGAGCTTCCCTGGCAAGCGAAAGGACCTGAGTTCAATCCCCAGTACCAAAAACAAAACAAAACAAAACAAAACAAAACAAAACAAAAAAAAAACAAAACAAAACACACCTAAATTCTTTTACTGCTACAAGGCCTTACTATGAAGATTGGGCATTCAGTACCTGGGAACGAATTTGGGATCTTGTCCTTGCAAAGCCAGTGCTTATGCCACCAAACTACCTCCCAGCTAAGCTGTCCTACTTTAAAACTATATTCCCATTTGCAGGTAATTTCATTCTGATATCTGTAATGAAATCTTAGATTAATTATTACTACTATCATCATCATTAGTTTTAGTGGAGTTTCAGGTTTGCAACAAAATAGACCTACAAAGACAATACACAATATATTGTAAATCCTAATAGCCTGTTTTGAAACTGTTTTGTTATTATTTTTAGTTTTCTCTTTAAAAATGAGTAACTAACAGACTTAAAAAACTTAAGAAAAAGTGAACCATAAATTGCAGAGATCATTCACGCGCCAACTCACTACATGTAGATCTCCGACCTGAGTGTTGCATTTGGTGCATTTGGGGTAATAAATCCGTACTAATCTACCCTTGCCACTTAGAGTATGGAGTTTGTATTACATTTCAACTTTCTTGTTATTTACCTTTTCTCTCCTTAAAATCTTGAGATTCCTTCAAACTTTCAGCTAGTTTTTGTTGCATTGTACATTTTTGTTGTATTTTGATACTGAATTACCTTGTAACATTGTTTATCTGTTTGTTTTTTGCATGACACCTGATTTAATGCCTTTGCTTTCAGGTGAAAGGTCATCTGGTGTATCAGTCAGGGTTAACTAGAGAAGCAGGCATTTGTACAAATATAAAAGAAATTAAAAGATTTACTTACAACGCTCAGCCAGAGTTGTATGAGGAAGGGGTGTCTGTACAATGCAGGCTGAATGGTTCAGTCGGAGGCCTGAAGCTCACTTCAGTGCTCCCTGCAAATTTATATTCAGAGGTCGATGGATCTGAGATGGAAGTCTGAAGAGTCTACACCATTATCAATTATTTTTATTGCTGCTCAAATATTGTGTAGAATTTTACTAAAACATCAGATTTCAACATTTGTCTTACTTTTAAACATCAACATTTTTGAATTTTTCTCTAACTTATTTCATTATATTAGGTTTAGGGTCAGGATATCATCATAAAAACTTGGATGTATTTTGTGAACCTATTGCTAACATGCTGTCTGGAGAAACAAAAAGGATTTTGTTTGCTTTACTTAAAAATTAATCAAGAGTAATTTTGGATATGCAAAGTAAAAGGTAACACTACAGCAATAAAATATAACTAGAAAGAAATAGAAAAGTTTGTAGTAGGTAAAATAAACTAGCGCAGAACTAATGGCAGAGTCAAAAATTCATAAGTAAGGTCTAAACAAATTATTTTATCTTCATTAGGCCTTAAAAAATCTTCTATGAAATGTGGGAAACAATTTTACATGCTTTCCAGCATAACCTCATAAAGTAATGAATTATTAATATAAATCTCTGAGTACACTCTTGCTACACATTTTGACTTGAAATATGAATTTTTATCTCAATGACAGTTTACTAAATATTAGAGAAATATAATTTAGTAGCTACTAACTACCTGTCCAAGTATATTTAAGCACTGCTCACATAGGGGAAGAAAGCAAACCCATTGTTCTTGAAGATGAGAGGATAAAAAATAGGCTATATCATATAGAATATTATATGTCCTCTACTGTGTGCAATCTTATTAGTTTTCTAAAAGAACAAAATACAGCTACTATGGCAAGGAAAACTTAGATACCATTATGCTGAGGGAAACAAGTCAGTCATCAAAGACTCAGTGAGTCATGCTTTCAGATATGCAAGACTCCTGCAATAATTAGAACCTTCACTGTCCCTTCAGAGGCCATATAGTAGAGGCTTGAACCCCACCTAGGAGCTAAAGCAATGTGGTAGAAAGTTCTAGAAACCAGGACATTTTCAGGTCATTAGAGGTATGGCTGCAAAGGTGCTATGGCACCGTGATCCCCTTTCTTTTTGTATCTTTCACTTCCTAGCCACTGTAAATTGCGTAGATTTCCTGCACCATGTGTTACCACCGCGGTTTTGTGTCTCGCTATTGTTTCAGAATGATAAATGATAACTGACACTCCCAAAGCTGTAAAGGAAAATAAAGCCTTCCTCATTTTAAGTTGATTATCTTGGCATGTTCTACAATATCAGTCAGCTAACTTAATGTATATGAAATAGTAAAATGCATTGAAGCACAGAGTAAAATGGTGATTTCTAAGGAAAAGAAGGAGAAGGAAATAAATTATTTTTCCATGAGTACAAAGTTTCAGTTATGGAAAATGAATATTTACTAAATATGTGTTGTATAGCACAATGCCTGAGGTTACAACTACTATATTGTTTAACTCAGAGTATCTCGAAGGCAAGCCTTGTTATCAAATCACATTAAATCCAAAAGCATGTACATAAGGAAACTTCAAGGAGATGAAAATGCTTACCAGTTTATATCTTATATTGTATCACAGGTGTTTTCATATGTCTAAACCCTAAAAATGCATACATTAACTTGGAGCAAATTCATACATAAATTATACTTTAATTAAGCTTAAAAATAAAATTCTAGTTCTATGAATAGATCTTAATTTTGATTGAAAATGAAAAATTAATCAAGGCCTTCTTTGAGAATAATTACTGTGAATCTTCAAACTTAACATGATTTATAATATGCACAATTTCTGCTTGAGTTACTGGAGTTTTTTTCCTAAACTTACACTAATTGCATGCAGTGAGAGAGAAAATGTCAAATCTGACCATGGAAATAAACTAACCAATAGCAAATTATGTTAGATTTCACTCTACGTGCATCTTAGGTCATGTCTTCAAAACAACAAAAGACCAAAAAGAATAAGAGTTATTGGAAAACATAGTGGAAAGAATCACAGCATTCTTTGGTAAAATTCAAATGTAGGCACATTTAGATCAACATGGATTAAAAAAGAAGTGACTCTGCACAGAGCAGGTGGAAGCACTTGACGGTTCACAGTAAGAAGTGAATCTTGACTACGTTCTAGAAAGATGCACAGTGAAAACAGAACAGAGTTGGACTATGTGGGAGTGTCAGAAAAGAAGAAATGGAGCAAGGAAAGGGACTCAGATAGTATGTGTTTAAAGGGACTTGGACTTTTCAGCAATGCTAAAACTGTTAGGACTTCGGCAACTCTTGGAGGTGGGCTGAAATGCCTTTTGCATAAAGAGATGTGGATGAGCCTTTGGGGGACCAGGGGCGGAATGTTATGGCTTGTGTCGAGTTGTCCCAGAAAAGTCTCATGCAGTCATGGGGTGGCTTCTAGATTGTGTGATTAATTCATGCTCTAATACAATGATTATGAGTGTGAGTGATACACCCACCCTAGAGTGAGTAATCTGCATACAACAGAAGGAAGGGAGAGAGGCTAGCGAACAGCTGCCGCTGCTTCTCCTCCCTTTTCTCTTCGCTGTTTTCTGCAGCTGTGAACTGGTGCTGCCCTCTTCCATGTGTCTCTCTGTCCTAGAGCCAGCTGAGTATGAACTGAAACCTCCACAAACTGTGAGCTAAATAAACCTTTCCTTCCTTAAAAAAATAAATAAAATATTTAATTATGGAAACTTAAGAAAAATGAGACAATCAGTGGAGAGTGACATTTCTGTGTAACTTTAGAAAGTCCTGGCTTTGTTTAAATATTCACACTTGATCATTTCTGAAATAATGTATTTGGTTATGTAGTGTTCATTAAAATATGACTCATGCCTATAGAGCCAGCAGCTAGATATTGTGAATTTATTGTATTCTGTAGATAAAAAAGAAAAATTCTTTTAATAATGACATATTTTGAAAAAAATAAAATCACTAACGCTGGTGTAAAGCATATATTGATTTTTTAAATTTTATTTTACTTTGAAGAGTAAAAAGAAAAGCAAATACAAAGAGCAGAAACAGGGTAACATACAACAAAACATAGGTACAGAGCTTTTGGGCTCCGCAGCCCGGGCACGGGTGCCGACGCGGAGCTGGGAGCCTTGGCGGGCCGCTCGCTACTGCTGTGCAGGCTCCGCGGGCCAGCCAGCACGCTGGGCCTGCGCTTGGGCTGTGGGACGGGGCAGCGGACTGCGGGGCACTCGGCTGGCTGTGCTGTGACGCCCTGGTGCCCGTCGTGCTGGAAGGTGCTTTTGTCTACTTGTCCTTAGTAGGAACCGTTGGCAATGCCGACGGCTTGATTGCATCTTTGTGAAAAGAATATGGCAAAGCTGATTCAGGGTGAATCACAACCATTGTGTAGGTGGAATGTTGACTGTTTTCCTGGAAGGGTTTCTGGCGTTGGTCCATATTTATGCTATAGTCAAAAAGAAATATTACAGGCATTTCATACAAGTTACCCTGTCTGTATGTGAACTATATGGTGGCTGGATGACCTTCTGCCCAGAGTGGCTTATCAGAAGCCCTAATCTTAATACCAACAGTTGGCTGTACTTTTGGGTCTACCTAATGTTTTGTAATGATGTGTGTGTTCCAATTCCAGGACTGCTGCTGTGGCAGTCATGGCTAGAACTCAAGAAAATGCATCACAAAGGAAACACTGTAGAGAAAAAGTCTTGGTAAATTTTCAAAATGATAAACACTCCTTCCTTCCTTCCTTCCTTCCTTCCTTCCTTCCTTCCTTCCTTCCTTCCTTCCTTCCCTCCTTTCTCCCTCCCTCCCTC
>NW_004524719.1:6281561-6282829 GCF_000260255.1 Octodon degus | reverse complement strand
TATTAATTGTCTACATTAATAAAGCCAGTTATAGTAAATCGTTGTAGAATGCATGTCACTAATTTGTATTCAAAATAACTTGTTTTCTCTTTTAATCTTTCAGTAATACCTTTTAGTTACCTTTGTAAAATCAGAATAAAATGAGTGCTTCCATTTTTAAAAACAAAAACCAAACAAACAACAAAAAACAAGGGTTACAGATTTTCAATATATGAATAGCTAATTAAGAACGGTTGTTATATCATCTATTTTTATTGTTAAATCTGTTGCTCAGATTAACAGATATTGTTATGCAAGATTGGACAAATATCGTAATATTACTATTTGCTTTCAAGAAACCTTATTTTTCCTTGTCTTTAAAAAAATAATTTTAAAAATATTGTAATAATAATCGATAAAACATTAGAAACAGTGCCCATTTAGAAGGCCAACATGAGAGGTATTCAAGCATGGTTTTTGTATGACACATCGCTGTCCTTGATGTAGCTGCTTAGATCACAGATATCAGCGTAGAGTTAGTCAAGGTGAAAATCCAAACATGAAGTGATTGAATCAGTCTAATTTTCAACAGTCTAATTTTTAGCAGTATAAGAAAATGACTCCATAGTTTAAGAATCACATTGGCAGCTACTGGTTCCTGGACGTGTGGTTTAAACATGATAGAAGAGACCACAGTAGATTCTAAAAAATGCAAGATCTCTTACCAAGCTCTTGAAAATAAATATTTCAAGGCTATCAAATGTAAAACTAATTTAGTAGTTGCAAAAATGTAACAAATCAGCTCCAAGAACAAGAGTGTCAGGTCTACTTAGTGAGTAGTTAGAAGCAGTCTAGCCCCAGGAAGACCCAAAACATGCCATCTGTTCTCTCTCAGCCTGAAATTGTACTGGAGGGTATTATATCACGGAAAGACACGTCATGACACAAGTAGAACATGAGCTTGCGGAATACACTTAAAAATCATGGAAAATTCAGCAAAAATAATTTAGTAAATATAATGGATACTAAAGTATTTTTATGTTTTGTGTGTTTTCTTAGTGTAGTCATCCTTCACAGGTAAACTCATTCTGAATTCTTACTGAAATTCAGCATGAATAACAAAATTAGTTCTTCAGAATTTTTAATCATGTCTACCTATACAAAATTAATAAATGAAAACACATTTTAAAATGTATATACAGAGATACAGAAAGAGAGAACAAGTATAGCAATTTTTGTAAAATTATTTTTAAAAAATTTGGAGGTCCAACAAGACAACTCAGCAATTT
>NW_004524719.1:6253725-6263959 GCF_000260255.1 Octodon degus | reverse complement strand
AAATTTTGCTAATTAATAAATATTGACATGTATTGATGATACTATATGATGATGTTATTAATGAAGTAATAATTGTTGTTAATTCATAGTACAGCTTTCACAGGAGGATCTCTCATATCTGTGATCTTTACAATGTCTTTGTGCATTTATGTATTTTCCATTGTCTGGTCATGTGCACAAGCCTCAGTTGCTTCCACAAACCTTAAATGAATACTAGCCATTTATGACTTGTTTTATTCCTAATTTAATGCTAATTTAATCACTATTGTTTTGTTTCTATCATTACAATCAATAATAACTCTAAAACATCAATATTGGCTTTCAGTGAGTCAAACAGCGATAATACACAACTTTGTAAAGGAGCATCAGAGAATGGACACACAGAACAATTACTTTTCTCCTCATTAGAAAATGCCCTGCTCAGTTTATCAAAAATAGACCTGATTCCTTCTTCACCTACTTACCTGAACGTCACTGTTCAGTGAGGGAAACTGTACAGAAACCATAAGTGAAGAGCTTAGTGCTTCCATGAGCAAAGTTGTTTACCAAAATTTATATTTACCAATTACTTTTCATAGAATCTGTGAATGTTCTCTTCAACTCATGAGAAAATGAAAAAGAATATTAGTGGCTAAGTTTGAAAAGTGAAACTTGATTTTAAGTCAAAAGAAATTTGGTATCTTTGTGACACTTTTTACTTTCAAGGATTTGAGGTGTCTTTGCATAACTATTTTTGCTAATTTTAAACTATCCATTGTCATTTTCCAATGTTTTAATAAAAGTATAACTTATTTTTTAAGATAAACAAGAGCAAAAGTGACTACCTATTTAAGTAAGCATTAAATGGATTTTATGCAGTTATATAACCTGGGCAGAGTGGACAGAAAAAACAATGATAGAAATGAATAAAGAAGAAGAATGTAAATAGTCAAAATATACAAAATATAAAATTATGGTTTAAATGATATATCTTCAAGTGACATTCATTTAAATATAAAGACTTCAAGTTTATAATTCTTTATTTTATTTTATTTATTTATTTATTTATTTATTTATTTATTTTGCAGAACCGGGGATTGAACTCAGGACCTTGCGCTTGCCAGGGAAGCGCTTATTCCACTGAACCATCTCTCTGGCCCCTATCATTCTTTATAGCTGAGTAATACTCCATTGTATAAAAATACCACATTGTTTTCATCCATTCCTCAGGTGATGGATACCATGGTTGTTTCTGATATTTGACTATCAAAATTTGTGCTACTATAAACATAGGTGCACATATATCACTTTGATATGACGTTTTCAGTTCCTCTGGGAAAATTCCCAGTAGGGGGATAGCTGGTTTGAGTGGGATTTCCAGTCCTAGTTTTTTAAGGAGTCTCCACACTGATTTCCATAATGGTTGTACCAGTCTATATTCCCACCAGCAGTGAAGAAGTGTTCCTTTTTCCCCACAGCCTCTCCAACATTTGCTGTTGGTTGATTTCTTTATGATAGCCATTCTTTCTAGAGTGAGATGATATATCACTCTAGAAAGAGTGTTGTTTTATTTTGCATTTCACAGCTCGGTAGTGATATGGAGCATTTTTTCATATATGTATTTGCTTCTATAATTTTATCCTCTGAGAAGTGATTGTTCATCTTGGATGCCCATTTCTGGATTGGGTCTTTAAATTTTGGGGCTCTAATGTTGAAGATATACTCATAAGTGAAATAAGCCAGATCAACATGTGTAAATATCATATAGTTTCTCTAGTGTAATGACTCAAAAAGAGAAATAAAAATAGAAAGGTAGAACACAATTAAAAGGAAAGTGAGAATTCAAGGATTAAACAGTGAAGAGAGAGCAAGGAGAAAAGTTAGTAAATGATGGGGGAAAGCCATACATTTATATGCACAACATGGTGAAGGCAATGATCCTGAGAATCTTCAGCAGGTTTTTGAAACTAGCAGTTCATTGGTAGGATTCTCACCCTGATTAACTGTGTATGCTGATACCTGTGATCTAAGCAACTGCACTGAAGATAGCAGTGTGTAATAGCAGAGTCATGCTTAGAATGGCTGTCATTCTGGTCCTCTAAATGTTTGTTTTAAAAAAAGGGTAAAAAAATGAAAACAAGGGATAAGAAAAAATATGTATTAGGATTATACACACATCCATATATACTGTGTATGTATACACGTTTACAGATTAACTTATATTCAAAATTTCCAGTTACTAAATTACGGCTATGTTTCTAAACAAACTTCAAGGATTAAAATGTTTTAGTAAAAAACAAAATGTTGGCACTATATTTTTAAGAATATTGTACAATAAAATATATAAATGTAAAATATGGTATAAGCTCTTATTCCCACTACCCTCTAGAGTACAGATTTCTATAATCCACAGAATTTCTTTCATCCTTTTCCATGACATAAAATCTATGTTTATTTCTTTAGTAAGAAGCCTTCTTCAAACAAATCATATTGTAGAAATCTGTGTAATTATATCTCACACACATTGCATACATATAAAAAGCAATCACCATTAGTGTTTTAGGGGTAATTTGAAGTAATTTTTAATGTCTTTCTCATAAAACAAGTTGTTATAGAAGTATTTTCCCTTTAGCTGAAAACAGAGATTCAAAGCCTGAAAATCACAGCTATTTCATAAAATGTATTGACAAATGGCACAGGGGGTATAAAGACTATTATGCAAAACGTATATTCACCTTCACTTAGAGAACTGCAAACACCTGAACAGAAGAACACATACTACTTGAAATACGTTACATCATATCCAGTGATAAAGCATATAATGACACCTTGTTTTGTGGATAGCTCTTTGATATAAGGAAATGATTATCCTTGTACAGATATGAACAGGAGAGAGAATAGCTCAAGCCAAACAAGGCAGCAGAGATGGAAAGCCAGCAATGCTGCTTCAGTATGGTCAATAGTGTTCATCAAATCTTGAATGTAAGGAGACACAAAGCTTTAGCAAGGTATCAGAAAGGCTATATTTCATTTCACAGTGTTTTTATTTTCTTAATCAGCTGATAACTCATCTCACCTTAACAGTAACAGCACACTTGCTTTATTGTTTTGGCCCAGAAAAATATTGAATATAAAAAATAAAATAAAATATGCAAATTGGTATTTAGATAATGGACTCATTTCTACGTGCTATTAACCACATTAAACAAAATAAGAATAATTTTTCTGGGTTGGGGAAAGTATCAACTTTATTTATAGCTTGTTCTCCTTTAAAGAAAGTTTGTAGGTAATACAGGATTATCACAGTTCAAAGAGTTACCATAAATAATTAAAAAGGTAAGGGATTTTATTGTAAATACATCTGTCATGAAAAATGCTCACGGACTGTTTTGTGGATTAATTTTCTTGGATGTAGGATGCCCTCAGATACCAGCCAGCTGGTTATTAGGTCTAATAACATTGTAGAGCATCATTCTTTGTGACTGCTCCTGGCACCAGTGGTATGCGGTTGGCTTCCCCAGGAAACTGACTCAACTTTGATGATTCTATGAAAGTAATTTTTTAGAGCAACGCAGGCCGCAGGAGAAAAAACTACGACAGAGCAAAGGAAGCCTTGCACTCCGGCGAAGGCTGAGAAATCTCAGCTTCTCCCAAGGCACCTTTGGGAAACAGAAGGCTCTTGTGTTTTACATGCGCATTGGAAGCAGTCGCGAGTCAGCTTTGTGCTACCAGCAGACACGACTGAGGTACCCAGTTAACTGGAGGGGAAGGTCCAGCAGGGGAAAAAAGCTCTGGCTTCCAGGCTCCAGTGGTCCTGCAGTGGGTGGACAGCCTTCCTCTGGGGATGACAGGATTGAGAAAATTCCACAATTCTGAGATCTAATATGAGGGAACATTGATGTAACAAGTTGAAAATCCTTAATGAATAATTTTATAATTTCATACTTCCACTGTTAATTGTGTATTTGAAGTGTAGTAGAATTACTTTCACTTAAATGTTGACAATGTAAATAGTTATTATATTTGAGAGGATTGCAAATTTATATAAAAACTTATTTTAAGTGCACTATATATAAGTAACAATAATTCATCTCTTTATTTGTTTATTTTCATATCTGCCTCACACTATGAATGCAAACAAAAATGCCGAAGGAATCTGTTCTAATGAGAGTCCCTCTGCATAATCTGCTTTAGTAGCTAGTGACTATTGTTCTCCAAGGGTCAGAACCCTGGATTTGCAATGGGACGATAGCCCAGCCTTCATCTCTCACTCTTTTTTTTCCTTTTATTTTTTCATCTCTCTTTTGAGCTAGGATTTTTACAATGTTTCTGAACATGAACTTCACATCTCTAAATATGAGAAATACTGTGTCCGTTCAGTAGATACAACCGTGCCAGGAACACAGCTGGGCTGACTTAGTGCTTATTACACGTGTGTATAAATCCTCATCTCGTTACCAAAATGAGAAACTAACTCTGAACTTTGTCACTTATGTTTTGGCTCTTTTTGGCTCTTTTCTCCTTCTATAATTCCATATTTTCCTCAGTAATTGTTATACCAATCAGATAATTAGAAAACAAATATGAGCAGATATTTTTGAAAAGACACCAGTTAAATTTAATTCTAACTGCTGATGACATCGAAGCTTTCTTTGGATAAGTAATGAAACGACACAATAATGTCTCAGAATAAACTGGTTATCTATTAACCTTATTTATTTCAGGTACACAATTAACACAAGTACTAAAGATGTTGAGCTAAATTACACACATTTAAAATTGAATGGACCACTGAGATCATTTAGTATAAATACCTAATAAATTAGGGAAAATACAATTTAGAGAAATTTTAAGTAGGTTATAGTTCTTAATTAAGATTTCCTGTCTCCCTTCTCTTTTTTTAGTATGCATTTATAAACCTTATGATATAGGGATAGATTCATTATTTTTATTTTGTATGTCTGATGATCCTTTAGTATAAAATGTTTATCTGTATAAACCCTTTATTCGTTAATTTCCCTCTTTATAATACAGTTATATTTTTGCTCATAGAAAGGAAATTGATTAATTGAACATGTTAATCTGTTCAGAAAAAATTTAACGTATGTTTAATATTTTAATAATTAATGATTATAGAATAAATGGATTTATTTTATTAACCAAGTAAAAGGTTCATTATACTTTCACGTCATTATGTAACTATTTCTCTTTATATACTCATTGGGAATTATATTTTCTAGTGCTTCAAATAAAATTTTTCCCTTTTCTGCACTTGTTTGGTTTGTGTTGAATTGTCTTCTCAAGGACTCAGGGAGTCATGGCGTAAAATTCTCGAGGCTGTGAGTACTTCATGATCCAAATGCTAGGATTGTGCGTGTGAGTACTACACCCACAACGGGGTAGATAGCCTCAATAGGATAGAAAGAAGGGAGTGAGGCTTGCTCTTTGGCACTTCTCGCTTTTGGCTCTTTCTATTTTCTGCCACCATGAACTATAGCCCTCGCCACGTGTCACTCCACCTTGGAGCCAGCTGAGTATGAACTGAAACCTCCAGGAACTGTGAGCTATATAAATAAACCTTTCTTTCCTTAATTTTGAGTGTCAGGCATTTTGTCTCAGAAATGGCAGAAAAGCACCTGAGACATGCACATATTTTAATTTTAATTCTAATTCTATAATTGTAAGTTTTAGCTTTTAAAGTCTAAATTTTTCCCAGCCTTTCTGCTGGAGTTTGCTGTGTCCCGCATCCCTGATTTCCCTGAAGACTGCCCGAAAGCCCTGGTGGCCTCTTGCTGGAGCTTGCTGGTTCTGGCCACCCTCTGTCAGCCAGAAGACTGCTGGGGAGACTCAGTCGCCCTAGCCCAGCCTCCCCAGGCTTCCCCAGGAATTTGCTCAGTAGGCTTCAGCTCTTTGCACTGAAGACCACCCGGGAGTCCTGACTATCACAGCAACTTGCAAGAGCCTTGCAGAGCACCACCCTGCACCAGTCCACCACTGAGAGACCCTTGCACATCTCCAGCCTTCACTCACCACCATCAGACCCTTCCTGAACAGCAGCTTGCCCCCTCTCCTTATTTTTGCCTGCTCAGCTCACCCTGATGGCAGGGCTCATGTGGCATGTGGTGTTGGGGATTGACCATGGTCCCTGGGCACTTGCATGAGCAGGCACTTTAGACCACTGAGCTACCCCGCCGGCCCACCTCCCTCTCCTTAATGACACAGAAACCACATTGAACCCCATACAGCAGCTTTGGCGAGCCAGTCCTGCCCTCCACACTCTGGAGAGCTTTGCTGACTTGCACCTTGCGAAATTACAACAATCATGAATGAATTGCTACAACATCTAAGTAAGACACAGATGAAACAATAGAAGGGAATAGGAAAAAACGAAGGAGACATTGAAGAACATTAGAGGAAAGAACTAGAATACATGAAAGAGATTGAATCTGATACCAAGGACATTCTTAATTCAATTGAAAGGGGAAAAAACTGCTTGAATAAAACAGAGGACAGAATTTCAGACCTTAAAGATAGCATTGCAGCTAGTGAACATGAACAGAAACGTTATCTTAAAAATAATGAGAAGCCAGGAAATAACAATAGAACGGCTGCAAAATAATGCAAAGAAAAAAATAGATATCAATGAAACAGCTGTAGAAAACACAAGGCATAAAAGAAAATTTTCTAAGCATGTGAAGAAAATCTGATACATGTATTACTGAAGCATATACAGACCTCCAGCTAGTCATAATCAAAAGAAATCATCATCCCAACACATAATATTTGAGATTCTAGAAATTGAGCAAAAGAACAGAATATCAAAGCTGCTAGAGAAAAGCAACAGATTATGGCAGATTTCTCAACACAGGCCATCAAATCAAGCAAAGATTGGAGTGAGATATTGGGAGGTCCTGAAAGAAAACAATTTTCACCGCAAATTGATGTACCCAATGAAACTATCTACCAAATTTAGTAGTGAGGTTAGATTTTCATGACAAAGAACAGCTGGACAAGTTCATGACAAAACAACTAACCTTACAAAGAATACTGACAGATATTTTAAAAAGAGACAAAAATGACCACAACTTCAGCAATAAGTTGTTATTCAGCAATAACAGAAGACAACAACCAAGCAGAGCAAGCAATTAAGCAATGAAGAAAAGCAAGGATCCTACAGTAGAAAAACAACTTGACCAAGACAGCCAAAATATATATGTTACCATTATCGCCATAAGCGGCTTTAGTGAACCAAACAAAAGAAGCAGACTGCCGAAGTAGATAAAAAACAAAATACAACAATATGCTACATACAAGAAACACATTTAATTCAAAAATTCATTAACAGACAATATCATAGGATAGAAAACAATACTCCATTCAAAAGGAACCCAGAAGAAAAGCAAGGGTAGCTACTCTGGTTGCTGACAATGTCAACTTCAAACCAAGTCTGATTAAAAGAGACAACAAATATCACAACATAACTGACAGGGGAAAACTGCAAGAGGAAGAGATAGAAATTACAAATATATATATATATATATATATATATATATATATATATATATATATGAATCAATCTCTCAAAAGAAGTAAAAGATTTTTTTTTGTGTGGAACTGGGGATAGAACTCAGGGCCTCGCACTTGCCAGAGAAGCACTTACCCACTGAGCCATCTCCCCGGTCACCACAAAGTAAAAGATTTATAAAGAGAAAATTATAGCACTCTGAAAAAAGAGCTCAAGGAGGATGTAAGAAAATGGAAAGATAGTCATTGCTCCTGGATGAGAAAAACCAACATTGTGAAAATTGCCATAATCCAAAAATAAAATTGTTTTACAGATTTGGTGCAATCCCAATTTACATGTCATTAGTGTACCTCACATATCTAGAAAACACATTCCTAAAAATTATACATAACCAGAGGAGACCTAGAATAGCCAATCCAATCCTGGGTAACAGAGGAAAAGCAGAAGGCATCTCAATCCGTAACTTCAAATTACACTACAAAGCTACTGTGCTAAAATCAGCATGGTACAGTCTTAAGAACAAACCTAAAGGTCAATGGAACAGATTAGAAGATGCAGACACAACTACAAGCACACTGAGCCACCTTATCTTTGACAAAGGACTAAAACATTTTCATTGCAAGAAAGATGGTGTCTTTGATAAATTGTGCTGTAAATGCTGGTGTGTCACGTGCCAAACACCTTAAATTAGACCCATGCCTATCACCATGCACAAAACTATTATCAAAATAGATCAAAATTTGAATATTAGAGTTAAAGCACTAAATCTTCGAGGAGAGAAAATAGGTAGAAACCTTAAGGATATAAGACAGATAAATATATCATGAATAAAACTCAAACTGCATAGGAAGTATTTCAAAGAATCAACAACTGGGATCTCGTTTTGTGAAGTTTCTGCATGTAAAAAGAAATTACCAACAGAGTAATAAGAAAACCTGCAAAGAGGAAGATAATTGTCGTAGACTCTCCATCAGACGAAGGGCTCCTACTAGAGCATACAAAGGCATTTAAAAGACCAGGCCTCTAAAATTCAAAGCTGCAATCCAAAAATGGGCATCTGAGATGAACAAACACTTCACAAATTGAGAGATACTAACAGGAAATAAATATATGAAAAAATGTGTGACATGATTAGTCTTTCAAGAGATGCAGATGAAAATAACACTGGGATACCATCGTAGGCCCGAAAGAATGGCTATCATCAAGAGTCAGCCAATAGAATATGCTGGAAAGCCTGTGGGGAGAAAGGAACCCTTCTCGTCCCTTGGTGGGAATGCAGGCTGGTACAACCATTATGGAAACCAGTATAGTGATTCCTCAAAAAGCTGGGATTAGAGGTCCTATTCAAGCCAGCTATTCCTCTCCTATTTATTTTTCCAGAAGAACAAAAATCATCATGCCACAGCAATGCATCTGAGCCCATGCTTATAGCAGCACAGTTTGTCATAGCTAAATCTTAAAAACAATCCAAATTCCCATCCACTGAGGAATGGATAAAAAAAAAAAATCTGGTATTTTTTGAACAATGGAGTATTATTCAGCTATAAAAAAGATAAATCTGAGGCAGCTAGAGGCTATATTGGTAAGTTAAATAAAGCAGACACACCTGTGCAAACATTGTATTATTTCACTAGTGAGAGAACCTGAAAGAGTAATGAAAATCTGAAGAGTGCAACAGGGGCAAGGAAGATAGCTTAGCAGTCTAAGCTCTTGGCTGGCAAGCTCAAGGACCTGAGTTCAATCCCTGGTTACTGCCTGCCATGCTGACCGTCACCAAGATGGCCACCGAGAAAAGCGGTGTCGTGGCACATGATTATATCTTGTAATCTGAACAATTAATTTGAAGATAGCGTCTTGCAATGCACTAACCATTGTTGAATTCGTATTACTTTATTTAGTGAAATCTTATATCATTTCTAATGTCTTTTTTCTATCACTATTTTGTATTCGTTAAAAATAAAGAAATAATAAAAATTTTTGTATACACTTATACTTATGACAATTCATTTCTTCACCATGGCTTCATAAATTATAATTATTTGGGGTTTTATTCATTTTATTAATGCATATTTGCAATAAATAATAGATATTCTTTGGGCAAATTGGTAAGCATATACAGTACTCCCTCACTGTTTCATGGTTCAGCATTGACACAGTTTCACAGGTTTTCAAAAAATATTAATGCAATTTATTTATCACAGATTTTTGGTATATTTTGGGATTTTGCAACGGTGTTCAGTACTGTATACATATTTATATATGTAGTATTTTTTGTTTTAGTAATTTTTTGGGTAAAAATGTTTTAAAATGTATAAAATGTATTAAAATGTTAATTTTAGCTTATTAAACAATATTAAAATGAAATAAAATGCGCTGTTTATAGTATGTATTTCTTTAGTGAATGACTGATCCTGTACCAAACAGTATACACTAGTTTGTTGGAATTACACAGTGTTATGAGTTTAGAAAATAGTTAAGAACATTAGAAGTGTTTTTAAACATGTGTGGGGCTGAGGAGATAGCTCAGTGGAGTAAGTGCTTGCTCAACGAGCACAAGGTCCTGAGTTCAATTCCCGGTACCACAAAAAAAGTAAAATAAGACCAGGGTAAAGCAGGACCTGTGCAACAAGAGTTGTGGCTTTTGGGTCTGAGAAGGTCAGTGAAATCCCCTTAGGATTTGTCCTGAGATCCTGTACCTCAGATTGTAGAACCTTTGTCAGTGTCAGCCAT
>NW_004524719.1:6251190-6253043 GCF_000260255.1 Octodon degus | reverse complement strand
AAAAGTGTGGGAAAGGTTTATAAAGCTTATACTTGTAAAGTATCTTATATAAGATAATACTACATCATATAAGACAATAATATATTGTAATAAATGCTGAAGTCAGTGCAGCACCGCTACGTCGCTGATTTTCTCTCATCTCGGGGTGTCTGCAGTGTAACCCCTGCCGTAAGCGGGGGACCGCTGCACAGCATACGTTGGTCACTGGGCTTCTTTTTATGATGGATTTCATTATGTTTTAATGAACAACATCATAAAACTTGTTTAGCAGAAAAAGTAGTGAACAATAAATTATGCTGCACTATTATAAATAAATAAATAGTACTTATTTCTGGGCAGGTCTTAAAATAAGTAGATTTTTATTTTATTTTGCAAAATTTCCTCTCTGACAGCTATTAAGCATACATCTAGGGGGTTCACACTCTACTCTGTCATATAGCATTTCATGTTGACACTTCTGTCTTTCAGTTATTTGTTTTTCTTACTGCTTAAGGAATTTTTATTAAAGCGATAATTTTGTAATACAAATTGTTTCCATGCTCAGTTATACTGCTTAAATTATAACAGATATCCTGAGCTATTCCATAGTAAAGAATTATAATTTTTTTAGAAATTTATTTATTTATTTATTTATATTTATTTATTTATTACAGGGCCTACAGAGTCTCACTATAAGGGTTGGATTCATAGTAATCCTCCTGTTTTGAGCCTCCCAAGCTCTGGGATTACAGGAGCGCTCCACAATGCCCAGTCTCAGTCGCTATCTCAGCACGCTCTGGGGGTGGGGCAGGCACAGCGCTGGGGATAGAACCCCAGTCCCTGTGCCTGCCTAAGCAAGTGCTTTAATCCACTGAGCTATCTGGCCAGCCAAGAATTACAAAATTGAAGAAAGGAATGCTTTAAACTTTTGTAGTTTGCTGAAAATTCTTTTCTGGGGATATATAAAACATTAATTTGTTTTAGCATTCCATTAATTCTAACTCACCCACCATGTTAGGGTATATTTTCATGGGCTTCTAAAATAATTTATACTTTAAGAGCTTTATTGAATTCTAATTGACATACAAAAAGTAAATAGAAGACTGGGGAGAGAGCTCAGCAATCTAAGTGCCTGCCTGGCAAGAGCAAGGACCAGAGTTCCATCTCCAGTACCACACACCTTGCTGACCCAAAACTGAGTGTGGAGGCGTGCACCTGTAATTCCAGGGCTGGGGAGGCTGGAAACGGGAGGAGCACTACAAGTTCTAGCTGAGTAGTAAGACCCTGTACCAAATAAATATAAATAAAGGATCAGTAAAACATTCATATACATGTTTACTTTATAGAATTCAATGAGTTTGGACATACACATATACCATCATCAGAGTGTTAAGTATTAGGTGTTAATTATCTCCAAAATTTTTCTTGGTCCTTACTTTTGAATGGTAAGATCACAACACATGAAATTGAATCTCAATACATTTTGACGTACCTAGTTCCGTATTGTTGAATCTAGGTACTGAGTTGTCCGGCAGATATCTAGAATTTGTTGATCTTGTGGAAGCAAAACTATACTCACTGTGCTGTAATCCAATTGCTCTGATGACCACTTTAGTTTTCTACTTTGAATTAGAGTATTTCAGAAACTTTGTCTAAAAAGAGCCATGGGGTTGTCAACTGGGTTATTTCATTTAGCATAATGTACTTTAGGTTCATGTACCTTGTTGTAAATGTTAGGATTTTATTTTTATTTTAAGGATGATTTGGACTCAGTTACATTCTATGGCACAAAATATTTACCCATTTATATATTGATTCTTATTTCATAATATATCTACGATGTTGTGAACAATGCTTCAATGAATATCCAAATG
>NW_004524719.1:6242569-6251090 GCF_000260255.1 Octodon degus | reverse complement strand
TCAAGGTTAATGGAAATATTTGTGTATGTATATATATTTGTATTTATGGAAGTGTCTACAAGGTGTTCAGGGTCTAGCTACTAGATCGGACTTGTACTGATCCACCTGTTTACAGCCTCCCAAGTGCTGGGATTACAGGCATGCACCACTGCAAGCAGTCTCAGTGTGCCCCGGGGGCAGGGCCAGCACAGCTGGCCTGGGGATCGAACCCCCAGCCCCTGCACCTGCTTGCAGGTGCTTTAATCTGCTGATCTATTTGGCTGGCCTTTAAATTACATTTTTGAGACCATCATTTCAATTATTAGAAATATCTCCAGAAATAATTTTGATATACTATATGACAGTTTCATCTTTAATATTTTAAGAAACTGGGGTTTGGGGAGAGAGCTCAGTACAATAAGTAATTCCTGGCAAGTGCAAGGGCCTGAGTTCAATCCCTGGTTCCACCTAAAAAAGAAAAGAAACTGAATAACATTTTTCACTGCTACACTACTATAAGTTTTCCACCAACAATATACAAATGCTCAAATTTCAAATTTCTCTTCATGCTTGCTGAAATGTTTTGAGGGTTTTTTTTTCTGGTGAAAATCTCCTGTAATACTGTACCCTGGAGTTCATTAGTCAAGAATAAATGATACATTTAAAATCAGTTGCCAGGCACTGTGCAACATGCCTGTAATCCATAACCAAATCAAGGATAAACTAGTTAAGGCCAGCCACTTAACCTAAATAGCAACACAATGTTAAAAAAGTCAGTTTGAGGGGAGGTACAGATGTAAGCTACACAAATAAAAATCTGCAAGTAACATGAAATTTAGTATAAGTGATGTTTGAATCAAATAATATTTAAAGATGATAAGTGATAGTTAAATCTTTTCCTTATAATGGCAAAAGGAGGTTTTCCTAGTTCACCATCGTATAAGAGTAATATTTTTAAGGACTAGTATGTGATTTTCTAATTACAGTTTATTCTTCAACAAAGACAAACTTTTGTGAATGTTGATGATACTTGATTTTTCATTAAAATTATTTATTTAACACTTTGATATCACTGAAGATTAATCTGCTCAATTGTTTTATGTAGTTATTATAAAACCGCTATTAATGCTATCCCTATGTGAGTTAAAGGAAAATTATAGAATCATTTTGGTCCACCATACTAGTATATTATGCTTTGAAATGAATTCTTATTTTTAATATATTAAAATCTAAATTAACCTTTTAGTTAATGCACATTATTTTTTCTGGTTTTCTTAGAGTACAAGCTGTTGTCTGGTTTTTACTATTAGAGTATACTGTATAATTATACAATATATAATTATAGTTTTTAAAGGTACTATGGTACCTTTAAAAATATGATTACTACATAATTTTATTTTATAGTGAAAAATGTCTGGAACCCTGCTTAAGTTATAGTAATTTATTTTCCCCCATAATTTTATTGAGAAACAAATAGCAATGAGACAGTTTCAAACCAAATTAGTAGGACAGTTTCAATAATTAACACATTACATACATTCTTCTTAGTGGTTAATTGCTGTACAGCATGTGGACTTGATATCCTATTTACAAACACCATTAGAACAAATCCTTCTATTCATTAAGAGAATGTAACTATATATCTATCCTAACTAATTTGAATACACAGATACAAAATGGACATTCATCTGTATCCCCTGTTTTTGTTAAGTTCCATCATTTAAATATTATAGGTGTGTTAACTCAGCAAAATATTCTAAAAGAGTGCAGTAGTTGATAATAGTATTAGGTCTTCTGCTTGACTGGCAATGTCAGAAATTGTTGACCTGAGTCCCCTCCAACTCAACATAACAGCATGGCTTTACTTCTTATACTTTGTTTTTATACTTTTGTGCTGGATGGTTAAGACCAAGGTAAAGCAGGACCTATGCAACAAGAGTTGTAGCTTTTGGGTCTGATAAGGTCAGTGAAATCCCCTCAGGATTTATCCTGAGATCCTGTACCTCCGATTGTAGAACCTTTGTCAGTGTCAGCCATGTGGTTGAGTCATGGCCATTGCTTGGCCAATGTGCTCTCTGTGAAAGCCTGAGAGAATGTTTTCTCTCCATGTGACTCTCCTTAGGCACACTCTACCTCATCATTCACTTTCCTCTTTGGCCCCATAATCTCCTTGATCAGAAAATTTGGGACACTACCGAGGTACATAACATTACAGTACAAGTTCTCATATGTCCTGAGTCTTAATTGACCTTAGAAGGAATTTCTTTGTGCATTATTGCATTGTGTAAATGGTCTAGTGAACTAATGAATAGTTTGTTTACTAATACTAATAAGTTTTCATAAATATGATGAAATCACTGTACAACAGGAACTACATATTGCACAGAGACACAGAAGAAAGAAAGGTAAAATGAGACTTTGAACTTGTAAAATATCAATCTTGTAGGGATTTTAAAATGTCTTACAAACAACATTAACTTTCAGATAAAGGCCAGGTAAGAATACTTTTGTTTTCACTTAATATGTGCAAATTCTTGAAAGAGAAAAAAGTCCTGATCTATGAGTCACAGAGAAGCTACTCAAAATTTATGTATTTCCTTTCTTAAATGAAATATGAATGAAATTCAGCATACTATGTAACTCCTGAAATGCAAAAATAATTGAAATTTTACATGTTTGCTTTTCTGAACACTATTTCACTGATTTAAGAAGAAAGTGAGGAAAGGAAATGAAGAAAGAAAAAATAACTAATTCTGATATTAAGATACACACACACACACACATATATATATACACATATAAATAAAAAACAAATCAGATTAAATATATATATATATATATATATATATGTATATATATATTTAATCTGATTTGTTTTCAATTAAGTATTATGGTCACATACAAATTTGTGCTCATGTTGTGCCTTCCTCACTTTAGTCCTTCTAATGAGCTGACAGGAAGCACCACTGCTAATCACACATACAACAGTAAAAATTTTAGTCTTGTGTTTTTGAATAGCTGTGTAAATACTACCATGAACAGTAACTCAGCCTGACCTAAAGGAATCAAAAGTAGAACTTGCTGTTATATCATGCTAACTCTTAAAAGGATCTGAATTTACAGATCAACTATAAAATGTGAGAAATGTTAAATATTGTTTATTTGGTATTATACATACACCACACTAAAATTCCTTTCAATAAGTAAAAGGCAGCACTTTTTAGATATAGGGAATTCTAAATAAATTGGCATAGTCAAGACTAAAAATATAGACATAGCTTTCTTGTCTTCAACCACTCCCTTTAACAGGCTAATAAACACAAACTGAAACAGTGGAGTCTTGCTTGGTTTTGAGACAATGAAAGATTCTCTCAGTATTTAAACATATTCACATAACCAGTTATATAAATCTAAATATAAAACCAAACTTCAGTAGTTTTGAGATGATATTCTCAATCTTTGTGAAAAGTTGAACATTACTAATCAAGTCCAACCATGTATTTAGAAAGGAAAAGTGATAGTATTTACTGAACTGGAATTACTATCAAACCTTGAAGAAAAAAATGATATACATTTAACTACAAGCCAATTTCATTTAAATCAGAACTTTCCAACAATAATATTCTGTAGGCCACTCATGATCTGAATTCTGGTGTATGAGATTAAATTATGGTACACATACAAAACCATGAGACATTTCTGTTCTGTAATAAATAAGGCCGTGACTATTACTCATTATTAGCCTTTTTGAGGTAAGCTATTAAGTCTACCCTTTCTCCCTTCTTCTTGATGCCAGCAAAGATCATTTTTGTTCCTGGGTTGTACTTCTTGGGATTCTCCAAATAATCCATCAATGTATCCTTATCCTCTCCCCAGGTGATACCTTTGTTCTTGTTGGCATCTGTGTAAGAGAATCCAGCAGCCTGACCTGTCTTCCGCCCAAAGAGACCATGGAGATTTGGCCCAGTCTTGTGCTTGCCTCCCTTCTCAATAGTGTGGCACTGGGCACACTTTTGTACAAAAATTTTCTTGCCTTTCTCAACATCAGCCACTTTTAAACCTTCTGCAGCTTCTGTGCCGGGTGGTCACCAGTCTTCCCTCATTACCACAAGTAAAGTTGTAGTGTGGAAGCCTGATGTCCCACTCTCTAGTATAGATATAGATATAGATGTAGATATAGATATAGATATAGATATAGATATATAGATATATAGATATATAGATATATAGATATAGATATAATATAGGAAATTTTAGCTAGTTAATTAAGCACAATTAATGAAGATGCTGGGTATCTGGGAATAAAGAAACTATTTTATACAATAATGTATAACAAGCAATCTAGGAAGCGTTTGGATGTATTTTTATGTAGATAGAAAGTCTTATTTTACAACTATTATTCTCACAGGTAAAACATCTGTTTATAATAATACAGACTGTGTAAACCATAATTATATCCATTTGAAGCACAAAGAAAGCAATTATAAGCACATGACTAATTGTACAGTTTTTGGGACATTTCTGGAAATAATATTCCATTACTGAATTTCTAGAATACACCAAGGAACTCTGGTAGCTTTGACCATAGAAGTTAAATTTGTGCTATCAACTTGACTAGAGCTGAGATAAAGAAACTTACTATTAGACTATTGTAAAATTTTTAAAAATGAGAAGAGAAAAGACAGTTAACAAATGAGTCTGATTTTATTCAAATGTTTCTCCTTTTTTTGCTTGCTTATTTAGAATTTTATTACACTCACTCAGTTTTGACTCTTTGCCAGCATTATTACGTGAACATTATATAGATTTGGAAAGTAATAGTTAGAGAGATGGCTGATTCTTTCCTAAATCATTTTAGCAATAAGACCATTAAAAGCATCATTACTATAGTAAAAGTAATAAACCTTCTCGCTCTTAGAGCACTTGTGATTATGGGTCATAAATAAAACAAAGCTATTGAAAAATTGATATTTATAAAGGCAGCAGACTAACCATTGAAGTAAGACAACTGTAAATACAATGAATTCTTTCATTGTAAGTAAATAATATTGAAAGGATGATAATTATATAAAACCAAATAGAACAAGTGCTCTTAAGGGTGAGACAAATGAAAGGAGTTGTTAGGGCATTTCAAATGAAAAGTCTACATGCACTGGCTGCTTAGATGGGTCAGCGGGGAGATCGGATGCCTCAGTCTGTACACAGAGAACGAAGTCCCACAGGGTACACCAGGAGGGGACGTGACCATCCACAAGCTCGAAGTCTCCGTCACTTTCATCCAAGACAATTCAGATGATTATACACATTCAATTTGACAGCAGAACAAGGTTCCCAAAGATGGCTAGAAAGACAGACTGAATTAGGGTAGATCCATTTCGTTAGGAACCTGTGAATGATTTCACCCATAGTTTCATTTAGTTGGTCTGATTTAATGTCTCCTTTTTTTGTAAAGATAAACCCTTTGACCCCTTCCGGAAGAACTTATATTAGCTCCATTGTAGATCCTTAACTTTGGAGCACATTTCCTCCTGCTGTTTCAGCATCACACTTTTCTTATAGACTCAAATTCAGCAGATCCCGAAGGGTTGTGCAGAAAGGGTGTGTCAGGAAATAATTTATGAAACACTATTTGATCTGAGCACAGGCTTATTACTTCAGACTAAAGAAGTATCTGATAAAATGTATCTGAAAATGGGGCTGGGGTGATGGCTTAGTGGAATAAGTCCTTACCTGGCAAGCACAAGAACCTGAGTTCAATCCCCGGTTCTGGAAAAAAAAAATTATCTAAAGATTGTGGGATCGTGGTGTAGGAAATACAAAAGATATAGGCTTGCTAAGAAGACATAGTAGAGGCAGTGTTTTCAGAGATAAGGTAGAAAGGGCTTGAGTTTGAGTTTGACTGCCTTGTTAGAGGAGGGTAATGAAGCCTGTGAGCCACTGGAATATTAGATTATGTGTGGGACATACAATTATCCATCTCAAAAAGCCATATTTCACCATGAGTGTGTGGTAAATTTTTTATCAGAACCTGAGAATATTTAAAGTACAGTGTGTCATTTTTGGTTTCCACTGTTGGCCAGAAATTACATTGGGAACTTAGTACAATTAAGGGTCCTGATGTTAGACAAGTAGGCAAACAATAGTGGGCTCAACGGATGAGTGTGTGTGTGTGTGTGTGTGTGTGTGTGTGTGTACAAACAATTTTGCATTTCTAGTTAAGTAAAGAATCAAAGGTCTGGGGATATCGCTCTGCAACACAGCCCTTGCCTGGCAAGTACAAGGTTCGGAGTTCAGTTCCCAGAACCAAAACAAAAAGAAGCAAGAAACCCAATGGATAACAGATTTACAGCAATTTCTTAGGATTCAGGGTTACAGTAATCCCAAAAAGCACAGTGGCATCTTAATGCTACCCATTAAGGACTTCTCCTTTGTTGCCTGGCCACTTGGCCATCTCCCTCCACAAGACACTCAGCATTGCTGTTTGCCAGAGCTACAGCCCAATGACATAAAAAAAGAACATGTTCTTTAAAGATCCCTCTACATTGAGTTTAAAGTAGGAGATTATCTTTTGTAAGCTTGCTATATGATTAAAGCTCCCAAGAAAATACTGACCCTCAAAAAGAGACAAGACGTTTTGGAATTTGAAAGAAACTTCTAAATGAAATGGTATAAGTGTTGTGTGACTTGTGTCTAGCTGTCTCCCAAAAGCCTCATGCAGTCATGTGTGGAGCTTTTCTGAAGAGGCAAGATCTAGAAAGTGTGATGCTGGGATTAAAAATGTGATTACCGAGTTATCCCACTGATTGATTTGGAAGAGTTCTGGGCATGGATGGGTGAAGGCCCCCCTGGATGCGAGAGCTACCTACTCTACAGGTGTGTGAGCTTGCTATAGTATGAGGGACAGAAAGAGGGCTGCTGTCATCCCGATGCTGTGGTCTACCTCACCTTACTGCTTTCCTGCCTCCTGCTGCTGTGAACTCTTTCTCCTTCCCAGTGAGCCTCTGTTATGCTACCCTGCCCTGCAGGCAGCTTATTATGGATTGAAACTGCTACAAATATTAACTCAAAATAAATTTTTCCTCCCTTAACTTGTGGGTGTGGGGAATTTTGTCTTGGGAAAGAGAAAATGAATGAGAATTGTCCCAGTTCCATAGAAGCAAAGAGTACTATTGCAGTGTATACAAACATATGCAATCTTGGTGGCCCTGTCCACCTTCTTGCTTGCAGGTGTGACTCACCATCTTCATCTTCTTTAAAATACATTCTGCCTATGGCTGGTGAGATAGCCCGGTGGATTAAGCACCTACTTAGGCAATCACAGGGACCTGGGCTCGATCTCTGGTACCACATGCCATGCCAGACCCACCTCCAGGCACAAGTGAGCCAGCCACTGAAATGGGCGTGGCGGCACACACCTGTAATCCCAGCACTGGGGAGGCTGAAAAGAGGAAAGTCACTATGAGTCCAAGCTGCATAGTGAGACCTTGTACCAAATAAATTAAATAAATAAATAAGTAAATAAGTAAATAAATACATAAAAGGTTCTGCCCGTGCTGCTGCACAACTCCACTGTCTTGATGGAATTTCTTTCATCAAGTGCTCAAAGAGCTGATGTTCATGGAACTAAGGGTTGACTTCTCCACTGCATCAAACCTCACTTCCTAGAAACACTGTCACACAGTGATGAAAACATGATCCCATTATAAGAGGGGGCTTAGCTAGTTTTAATTATGAAAGATTTAGTGGACATGAACAGTGATATTCAGACAGTAATCGAGTAGTATGTCTTTTAAAGGTGTACAGCATAGGCTAGTTCTTATGGCATGAACAAAACCAAAAAAAATGACTCTGACAAGTAGATGTGCACGTTCTACTCATGCCATTGTCTTACAAGGCAGGGACTGACTGCAAAGATGACAACTGAGAAGAGGTTGAGTTGCTTATGGAATTTGATAGTCTTCTTGCACAGGTGCTTAGCTTGTGACGGCCAGCAACTCTCTGATATGGCAACCTAGCCTTAAAGTATTCAATATCTAGTTCCTCCTAAATTACTTGATGACTGGCATATTATTACCTTGTTTTCATTATAATTTGAAGAGTTTTAAAATGATATAACTATGGGTTAGATAATTTTTGCTGCTCAGGAGCTAAGTGTGCTGTAGGATAGCTAAAATATGTACCAGTACACTTCTTGCAGTCCAGGAAAGCTTAGAAAATACAAAGAAAGTAATTAGAGAGGAATGGAATAATAAAAGATAAAGAAAAATGGTAGACTATGAAGAGGACGATTTTGTTTTACAGTGGCAAATTGTTTAATGTCACACTTCACTTACACTGGAGCAGAAGGGAGAAAATAGCACAGGCTTTTAAACTTAAAGAGTCTTGGAGACAGAATACTGGCTCTAGCACATGCTGTAGAACTTACTGAAAAAAATGGAAGAACTAGAAATCTTCAAGTTACAATTTAGAGATAATATACACTGGCACAACTTGCTAATATTTATTTATTTGTATGTATATATTTAGTACAGGGTCTACAGGG
>NW_004524719.1:6234286-6240969 GCF_000260255.1 Octodon degus | reverse complement strand
GGACAGGGTAATAGCCAGTACTGATCTGACAGGGATGGTTCAGGATACTCACCTGAGCAGTGAAACCAGCTGCTTTCATCAGTGGGTTATTTTTGCTGTCACTGGCAACATTGCCATATCAGACATCTTTGACCTGTTCTTGACACTGAAGTCCACATTGTCCCCAGGAAGAGCTTAGCTCAAAGCTTCATGGTGCCTCTCAACAGACTTGACTTCAGTTGTGATGTTGACTGAAGCAAAGGTGACCACCGTGCCAGGTTTTAGAACACCAGTCTCCACTTGGCCCACAGGGACAGTGCCAATACCACCGATCTTGTAGACATCCTGGAAGGGCAGCTGCAAAGGCTTGTCTGTTGGACACTTGGGTGAAAGGATGCAATCGATAGCTTCGAACAGTGTGGTTCCACTTGCATTGCTATCTTTACGAGTGACTTTCTATCCTTTGAACCAAGGCATGTTAGCACTTGGATTCAGCATGTTGTCACCATTCCAACCAGAAATTGGCACAAAAGCTACAGTGTCAGGTTTGCAGCCGAATTTCTTAATATAGGTGCTGACTTCCTGAACAATTTCCTCGTGTCTCTTCTGGCTGTAGGTTGGCTCCATGGAGTCATTTTGTTAACAGTAACATTTATTTGTTTCACACCCAGTGTGTAAGCCAGAAGGGCATACTCATGAGTTTGCCCGTTCTTGGAGATATCAGCTTCAAATTCACCAATGCCAGCAGCAACAATCAGGGCAGCATAGTCAGCCCGAGATGTGCCTGTAATCACGTATTTTGATGAAGTCTCTGTGTCCAGGAGCATCAGTGATGGTCACGTAATACTTGCTGGTCTCAAATTTCCACAGGGAGATGTCACTGGTGATACCACGCTCACGCTCAGCTTTCAGCTTGTCCAACATTCAGGCATACTTGAAGGAGCCCTTCCCCATCTCAGCAGCCTCCTTCCCAAATTTTTCAGTGGTTCTTTTGTTGATGCCACCTCAATCGTATATCAGATGGCTGGTGGTGGTGGACTTGCTGGATCCACATGTTTGAGGACAAGGATATTAATGTGAGTCTTTTCCTTTGGCCTGGACTTAGTGGTGTTCTTCACTACACCTGTGCTCTCATGGCAAACCCGTTGCGACCAAGCTTGTGCATGTCTTTTGTTACCTGGAGACTTCAATCAGAATTTGAAAAAAAAAATTTCACAAAGAGGAAAGCTGCATCATCTAAAGAATTACAAGCCTATAATAAAGACATGAAAAATATAGGAAACAAACATGACCCAGTTCTACTGCTCCACCTTTTCATAGAGATATTTCCTTTTCCATGTAGTCTGACCGTGATATTCATTACTATGTCTCTACGGGTCAAAAGTGATAGGGTCCACCTAATATGGACCGAAACTGTGAACCAAGCAAATATTTCCTTTCAAAGTGAAAAGCTAGCATGCCCCACAAGTGGCTGCTAGGAAACAAGGGCAGGTGATCACCAGTGATTCTGGCCACTGTGTCATCCCCGGGTCTGCTTCCTTCCAGGCTACCAAGCTCCGTAGTTCCTTTCTAGTTGTATAAGTCACACTCAGCCTCAGAAGAGTTGCAAGGTGGAAGCTGGGGTGAGCTGGGCAGATGGTAGCAATCTGGTTTGCATTATATTCAAGCATCTGTATTTGGGAAATGCCACTTACCTCAGAATGACACAGTGCTGCTGTTCAGCAATTTTTGCTCTGTGTTACATTTCTCCCCAGATACCCGAAAAAAGAGAAACAGCTATAATATGGTGACCTCAATTGTGCCTCTAACTAGCCAGTGGTCAGTTAGGGGATATTTTTTGGTCTTTCAAATCCATATTTTTTTGGTAGACATGTTAAATATTTGGTGAACTGTGTGCTTTTCTTTTCTCTGGAAAAAGTAATGATTTAAACAGTTCATTTTCTGTTGACATTTGTCAGCAGCAACTATGAGAAGAGTGTACTAAAATACTGAGCTATCCCAAGTGTTTTGTGTCCTATTGATACCTAAATATGGTTGTAATGAGGGTAGGGTGTGAGGTTGTATGAGATCATTGTAGCGTAAAGCTGCAGTCCTGATGAACCGGATTAGGGCCTTTACAAAAAGGCCCCGGAGAGAGTTCTTCTCTTTTCTACTCTGTGTGGATGAAATCAGATAGGGTTATTTATTTACTAGACTGGGATCCTCACTGGACATCAAATCAGCCATTAATTTGGTCAAGGATTTTGTAAACTCCCGAAGTGTGAGAAAGTATTTGAACTTTTCATGAACTAGTCAGTATATAGTATGTCAACATACCAGCTCACATGAATTCAAACAGCCCTGCAGTTTTACTTTTCTATTTCTCTGAGAAAAATCTTGTGATTCTTCCTTTTGTTTTCCAGAGTGCCACCTGTTTCCATTCATTATCTCATTTGATTCCACCTGGGGCAACAGTCTCATTTGTCAATACTGATTTTCTTTTATCTTTTTCTTTTTTAAATGTATTTATTACAGGGTCTACAGGGTCCCACTACTCAAATCAGACTCTTAACGATCCTCCTGTTTTCAGCCTCCCAAGCGCTGGGATTACAGGCGTGCGCCACCACGCCGAGTCTCAATTGCCTTCTCATGGAGCCTCAAGGGCCGCCTGGCACTGATTTTGGGGATCTAACCCCCGGGTCTCTGCTTCTGCCAAAGTAGGCACTTTAATCAGCTGAGTTATCTGGCTGGCCCTTTAATATTGCTTATCAAATGATAACCAATTGCCCTGCTTTCTCTTTCTTGCCCTCTGCTGGAAGACAGAATAGAAGTTGACTGGTACAGATTTGTGTGTGTCCTTTCAATTCTCAGTGAAGTAATAATTAGCTCTATTTTAACTACACTAAAAGAAATACTCCTTGCAGTTCCTTTAAGAAAACAGATGCCGAACTCTGTGGGTTCATTTCTTTCACAGAAATATCTCCTTCTGGTCAATGGTAGATGCTGTTACTAAAAAATGAAGTAGGTGAAAGCTAAACATTTTTGCTGGGCTTGGGTTTGCATAGCCTGCAATCCCAGTACTTGGGATACTGAGGCAGGAGGATTATGATGAGTTCCAAGCCAGCCTGGACCAACAGTGAGTTCTCAGTCAAGATGAGTGACAAAATTGTCTCAGGAAACCAAAGACAGTAAAAAAAAAAATAACAAAGAACTCTATGAACATTTCTGAGGGGCTAAAAAATTTAAAATTTGAATAGTTTTACTACTATTATCATGTGTTTCTGCATTCCAAACCTGCAAGCTTCTTCAAGTGTCCTTTCTTCTCTCATATTTAATAGGAGAACACATTCGCCCCACCGCTTTCAAGACTTGCATCCCTCTTGAATTGAACAATGCAGGTGTTTATTGCTTATTCAAACTTTCCAAGAAATGTTTGCATTGAGGGGTTGGGAGTACACTCTGTGCCCACAGTATTACATTTCTTTACCTTTTTCATGTGTTGGTAGAAATAATGTCTATTAATTAATTTATTTATTTATTTTTCAAAGTTTTATTGATAAACAGATAGCAATGAGACAGTTTCAAATCAAATCGGAAGTACGGTTTCAACAAATAATACACTGCATATATTCTTCTTAATTTATAAAAAAAATGTAGATTCATATGCAGGTTGAGAACACAGAGACTAATTTGTATATTTAATTTTAAAACTATGATTATTCATTTTCCAAAAGAAGAAGCAGAGCCTAGAAGCGTTGGTAATTCCCAATGTACTCATGTGTAACTACCATGTAACTATTGATATGGCTTTCAGGTATTTTGATTGTTCTTGTTCAATATTGTCAGATTCATAGTATGGCCATCATCTTGTAAGTTAAATAAAAACAGTAGCAATATTTATTATATTGAGGCCGGAGAGATGGCTCAGTGGAATAAGCTCTTCCCTGGCAAGGGCGAGGGCCTGAGTTCAATCCCTGGTGGTGAAAAAAAAAATGATCATATTGTCTAATTATTCCTAACTATTGTTTACTGAAATAAAATAAAGTGACATTCTAATTACAGTTAGGGAAAGCCAAAGATTTTTGTTGCTTCTATTTTTTTTTAATGAAAATGTCTCATTGAGCTGCTGAGTTGCCCACTCTGGTCTCAAACTCACAATGCTCCTTCCTCAGCTTCCCAGAGTTCTGCAATTACAGGTGTCATCTATGTCCCCAGTCGCAAGGTTTTAAATTGTTACATCATGAAATTAATTATCGACATGTTATATTACCTAAAATATTATTTTCTATTAAATCTCAAAGGAACAGTATTTTTATTAAACATGACAAGTTGGCTAACACATTAGCACTGGAGAATGTGTTGTGCACGTTAATTGTTCTTCCAGCCATATTCAATTGTGGTTTATGTTATTCTGGCCATATATTTTTTTTGGAAAAAGTAAACTAAAGCAGAAAAATACCATACGTATGGTCACTGAGCTAGAACTTTGTGGATTCAGCTTACAAATCTAGGTAAATTGGTTCTAACACTAAACAGTATGAGAAGTAAACAGTATGTCATTGTAGTTCTAATTAAGTAGATCAAATAAGAAGTAATGTTGAGCTGTACGTGGGATGATTTTTCCACATTGTGCTTTCAACCTTGTCCCATTTTCTTCTTATGTCATCCACAGAAAAAAGTTTGTTTGATATTCTACAAATAAAAATTTAGAATTTTTCCAGTCCCATAGAAAACACAATTACAGCGTAACAAATTTAATAATGTAGGGTTTTTGAAGCTTCACATTTAAGAAAAATAAGACAGTCACAATCATACAGACACCAAATCTGAGATTTAACGTCAAATATCTAAATTTTTTTCTGATGACTGCTTAAGAGTCACAGTCAAAAACAGAAAAAAAAATATACTAAGTTAAATTTCAATAACTGGATTAATCATATTTTCTGATCTGAAATATTTTCGCATATGTGCTCAAAAACAAGGAAAAGAAAGGTACACCACTACATTAGGAATTCTTGGTGTTTATCTATTTTTTTTCTCTACAATGATTTAGAAACAACCATGGAAAGATGCGTGCTCTGAATGTCTGCTTGTGACAGGTGAGTGAGCCCCGTCCAGCAGGCATCGCGGCGGCTTTAATGAGCCTTCTCCGTGGCAGGATTTTACCGCACTGGCTGGTGTAAAACCCTGGGCAGCACTGTCGCACAGAGCACGTGGACATCTCAAATGAGGCAATATCGTTGGGAAGGTGAGATGACTGAGGACGTACAGTCAGATCGCCGCGTGGTGGCCATGAATTACTTCTGCTTATGCCATTGCATATCGACTGGTGGCCAGGCTTTCGGCTCTGATGAATCAGAGGACACTTTCTCTGTAGATGCTCCCTTGTGGAGCCATATTTTCTTCTTGGGATTCTGGAGATTAAGGGATGGTAAACTTTAGGAAAAGACTCACATGATAGTAACAAAACCAGTCAAGTACTAAGAAGAAGACCCATTCTTAAATGAATTGGTTTTTTGGAGAGATATGATTTTGTAAATTCAAACATTAAAATAATGCTTCAGTAGGCATGTATTTCTTCAAATGCAAAGATTTCTTTCTTGTGATTGAAATAGGAGAGGACCTGTTTTACACTTATTAATAGTTCTAAGTGAAAGGAATAATGTTTCTTACACAGAAAGTATCACAGATAAAAGTGAAGTGTTGTCACAAATTAAGTTTTCTTAACCTGATACAAAAGATAACTCTCCAAAAATTGCCCTTTACATGAATACAAATCATGCAAGTTTAGAGTATTGCAATTAGATGCCTCCCATACATGTTGTGCACATGAGTAGCTCCAGAAGGAGCCCCAGAAAGACTGCCTTTGAGCGTCATATCAACTATCTGTTTCCAGAAGGCTGGATTAAATTCTCAGAGGAACACACTCATTCTGCTTTATAATTGGCTTAAACAACTTAGGTAGCTCCCAAAATCTTTTATACCTGTCTAATTCATGGTTGATTGGGTGAAAACATAAAAAGCAAACATGATTTGCAATAAGTAAGTTTTCAGGGAACATCATAAGTATGGTAAAAATCATACACACAGATATGAACACTCACATATCTCTTTACCAAAACATGAAGCTGTGTCGTATTTAATTCACTTAGAATTATTATTTGAAGCTCTATCTGTTTTCCTGGAAATGACATGATTTTATTCTTCTTTACGGCTTAATAATACACATGCACACACACACATGCACATACACCCACACACACACATTTCCTCCATCACTTTATCTGACTTTGGTCACTTTGGATATTTCATGACTTGTGGACCTATAAACACTGGTCTGCATGCATCCACAGAATACGACGTCTTTTCTTCTTTGGGGAATACACCCAGAAGAGGTACACCTAGATGAAAGAGAATTTTTACTTCTGGTTTTTCTGACAATATTATAGAAAGATTTCCCCAGCATCCTCCACTAAAAATGTAGAAGGGCTCCTTTCCCTCACATCCTCCTCAGGACTGGTACTTTCTGTGTCGGGTGAGAGCTATTCTGCCAGACGTAAGACACAGACAATGGCTCATAATTTCTCTTCGATAAGAAACCTGAAATATAAATCAATAAATTAAAGGAGTATGGCAGTAAACAAGAAGACAGAAATTTTGGATTTTGGGGAACAGGATCTGGAGAAAGGGGAACATAAAGGAAGGTGGATAAGGCGATTGAAATA
>NW_004524719.1:6230720-6234186 GCF_000260255.1 Octodon degus | reverse complement strand
ACATAATATTTATACACCAGTTGCCCAGAATGAACATAGCTTTCATATACTGTGAAAGTATACTAATAAAATGAATTAACTGATTACATAGAATTTACAATAGAGATTATTCTATAGTTTATTATTTGCTGAACTGTTTTTTAATAACCTGAGAAGCTAAGAGATATAATTTGCTAATTTGCTGACAAAGAAGACAATTTTTCTCAAGGTCTGTTTATTACTGCGATGATTCTCTTAGAGTTTCTCTTGTGGTCCCAGGATAGGTGACACAGTTCCAACTTTTAAAACTGCACTCACTTCAGGCAAAAATGACAGCAAAAAGAATGACCACAACAAATTCTACTTTTATCTCCTTGTTTAGAACTGTATTACATGAACAGATTTTCTACCGCAGGGATCTTGAAAGATGTGGTGTAACAGCTGCTTCATGGTCTACAGCGAGGCAGGAAAGGTTTCAAAAGATGAGAAGGGGAGGTTAAGTAAGCCAGCAAGGATGTGTATCTAAATTTAAATATATTAACGCAATAAATAACATATAGCTGGGCTCTGACATGATCTGAGCCTGCTAATGTTGTTATCACCATTATTCTGGAAGAATATTTGGTAATTAACTTACTAACACTCTATTTTTAGCATTCATTTTTTATAATAAAAATGCCTTTGAAGTAAATATTTGTACACAGTACATGCTGATGTTTAATTCATTATGGCAAAGTCCCATAAGTTAAAAAAAGAAAAAAAAAACTAATTTTATATACTACTTAATATACATCCAGAAATATTTATCTATGGAAATATTGCCAACAGATACATCATCTCCTCTCACTATGGGATGTTATTTCCTCATTTTTTTTAGAATGTTTGTAATACATATAATATATTTTAGGTAGAGATAGATAGATAGATAGATAGATAGATAGATAGATAGATAGATAGATAGATAGATAAAGGGCTTTTGGAAGAAATCTATGTTACATTTTTCTCCCCTTTTAACTCTCTTTCTTGTACCATTCCCCCTGAATTACCTCACCTGTCAAAATTCCTTGTTATTACAGTTTCTCATTTTAATTCAGTGAAAGTCTGCCTGCTCCAACCCAATTGCTCTGGAAAAGTACACAAATTTGTTGTAATATTATACGATATAAACAGAGGCTTTATTAACCTACATGTGATTAATGAGTCTTTCCTCTTTTCCACTTTTGATCCATGAGTAACAATAGCATAAGGAGTTTTTATCTAGTATTTTGAGACTATTCAATGATGTCAATTCAATTGCATTGTTGTCAAACTACTAATAGTAATAGTGCTCTGAATAAAACTTAGGGAAATGGAATACTTAGATATGTTAGTCATAATTTCAGTCTAAAATTCTCCATTACAGAACCAAGATTCCTCTATTGCAATTTCATTTACTATTAGGGAGAGCTTCAGTCCATATTTTGCAATTCAAAGTTAACTAAGGAAACTTTTGGGATTTTTCCTCACAAACCCATATTTTCAATCAGAAATTTGTGGCTGACTTCTTGCAGAAAATGCCCTTTCCTTTTAACATAATATAAAATAAATAAAGTTGTATCATAATAGGGTGTATGAGGAACAACTTGATGACTTCAGAATATCTACATGGAGCTTGATAAAATGTAATTGTGCATCATGTGTAATAATAAAGGTAAAAAGAAAGCCACAAATTTTATTTCATTTTGAAAAGTAAAAACAAAAACAAATAACAGAAACAAAGAAGCAGGATAACACATTGATACACATGTTATAGATTCTCAAAAAAGAATAGATACTCAACAATGGTTGTTATATTATCTATTTTTATCATAAAATCTGTTGCTTATACTAACATTGTTATGCAACATTGGACAAATAATTGAATATTACCACTTACTTTCAAAACTTTACTTTTTTCCTTGTTTTTGTTTGGTTTTTAACTTTTTTAAAGTTTATTTTAACAAGAGTATAATAATAATTGATAAGATATTAGAAATGCTACACATGTAGAAGACCAAGATAAGAGTGATGCACGTATGAAGTTTGCAGAAATTTCAATGTAGCCTCTTCCCTTATCAAGTGATTCATATTAACTTTTGTGCTGTAAATGTCCTCATACAATTTGTAACTATGAATTTTAATAATAATTCCTTCAAACTTTGCTTATAAGGACAACATATCATTTTTATACAAGTAAGCATTTTGTGTACAATAAAAGCTTTTAAATTGTTTTCTATCATCCTTAAATATTTACAATGTGGAAACATCTCCTTATTTCAGTAGCAATGGCTATCATCAAAACATGCTGACGAGGGGATGAAGAAAAGCAGGGAATGCAAAGTAGGATGGCTCAGGTGCAAAGATAGTATGAATATACCTAAAAATAATTGAAAAGAGAAGGTTCTCATTCTCCAGCTCTTCTCCTCCTGGGTCTCTGGGTGGTCTGATGCTTATTCTCAGCAGGTAAGAAATGCAACCTACCTCTGGGCACATCCATCAACAAACACAGGAAATATGGTCCATGCACGCAGCAGGGTCCAATTCAGTGAAGAATGAAATCCTGTCCCTTGAAAAGCATGGGTGTTACTAGAGGCCATTATGTGAAGAGAAATAAAGCAGATGATGAAAAAGGAGGACAGCACGGTCTGCTTTGTGTAACTAGACGGAAGCAAAGCTCATAGCTTCCGAGAATACGATGTTCACCAGAGGCGGAGGAGTGCACAGGAGGGAGGAGGAAAGATCAATGCTTAGCTAATAAGTTGCAGGAAGACAAGAACAACATCTTGAGTACTATCTTACAGCAGGGTACTTTCAGATAAAAATAACTAACTACACTTCAGCGAGCAAAGAAGACTGGAATTTTACCTCTTTTTTTTCTATAGTAAAACCATAAATGATTGAGAAGATATGTTTAACATGATTTAAACACTATACATCATTAATACACTGACACATACCATTTAAACATCATATGAGCTCATTAACACACACTTTTTATAATTTAATACAAAAATAATTTTTAAAATGGTAACAAATTTATAATTTAATATATTTTTATTATTATAATATCACATTGTCTTTGAGTGTTCAAGGACATTTGAATCACTTTACCAAAATCACTAAGTCCATCTGAATTTATATGTGGAAAGAATTTAAAATAGGTATGATGCCCAAGTGGCCAGACACATGGAGGAGTGCAAGCCTGGAAGTTAGTGGGCACCACTAACCATGACATCAGCTACTAAAGACAGGAAGGGCCAGCTGTGGGGTCTGAGTGTCATTCTCTTGGTTCTAGGTATATGAAGTGCTCCAGCTTGTCCCTTTCTGAAACCAGCTTGTAATGGCAAAGTCTTGTAGGCCAGATATATCTCACTTGCTTTCCACATTCTTTCTTCTTCTTCTTCTTCTTCTTCTTCTTCTTCTTCTTCTTCTTCTTCTTCTTCTTCTTCTTCTTCTTCTTCTTCCTCTT
>NW_004524719.1:6221189-6230620 GCF_000260255.1 Octodon degus | reverse complement strand
CTCTTCCTCTTCCTCTTCCTCTTCCTCTTCCTCTTCCTCTTCCTCTTCTTCTTCTGCTTCTTCTCTGTATTTTATGGAAAGGTCTACAGGGTGTTCAGGGCCTCACTACTAGATTGGATTAGTAGTGATCAGCCTGTTTACAGCCTTCCAAGAGCTGGGATTACAGGTGTGTGCCACCACGCCCAGTCTCAATTGCCATCTCAGCGCTCCCCAGGGGCGGGGCTGGCATGGCATGAGGCATCAGGCATCAAACCCTGGTCCCTGCCTTTGCCTAAGCAGGCACTTAGCCTGTGTGGCCCTTTCATGTACTTATTTTCCAGTTATACTTCCTCTGAGAAGTATCTATGCATTTCATTTGTCTATTATTCAATTGGATTTGTTATTTGGGAGATCTTTCTTTCTTTCTTTCTTTTTTTTTTTTTTTTTTTTTTTTTTTTTTTTTTGAGTTCTCAGTAAATTTTAACTAGTCCTTTCTTGGAAAAGCTAGTAAGTTTTTCTCAACTGCAGACTGTCTCTTCATTCTATTGATAGTATTTAAATAGCATTTTAAAAATGTTCATATCTTCCTGTGAATATTTGTGTAATATTAATATTTGTTTACTATTTTTTCCATAGAATTTTATGAAGCAATCATTGTTATTGCCTCCATTTTACAAAAGGAAAAATTTACAGAAAATAAACGGAATTTGTATGTGAATGCCAGGTTAGAGAGCTATCTCTGTCCTTCTGGATTTGTGCAGTATCAGATAGAACTTCTGCTCATAGAATCTCCATTTTAGTACCTCTCTATTTTATTGAGAAAATCAACAGGAAGAATTTTTTTTTCCTTTTCTTTGTATTTTAGGGAAGGGGCCACAGGTGTTCAGGATCTCACTGTTAGATTGGACTCGTAGTGATTCTCCTGTTTACAGCTTCACAAGAGCCGAGATTACAGGCGAGTGTCACCATGCCCAGTCTTAATTGCCATCTCAGTGCACCCCGGAGGCAGGGCCAGTGCTGCAGGCCTGAGGAACGAAGCTCCAGCCCCTGCACTTGATTGCAGGTGCTTTAATATGCTGAGCTATTTGACAGCCCTAGAAATTGTTTTATGAACAAAAGAGATGTGGGTTATCAATTAAGATAGAGATGGGACGGACCACATGAAAGACTTTTCTGGTTTACATGACAGATTAGTCTCACCCATTACTAAGCAGAAAAGGCACAGCTTGCCTTATTTTCCTTACAGCTATAATCACTCCCAGCTAGCATTTTCACTACTCTGGCCCTGTCAGCTTTCTGTTATCCTACTGATTCACAATATTTCTTCTCTCTGGTAGAATTTGGCCTGGCAGAATGAATTTGGTTCCATGGAGGATGTTTGCCTGCTGGGGTGGAATGTGGCCCTGTGGACAGAATTCTGTAATGTGCAAGAATTGAGGTGTGGCACAGCTGGAAGTGTTAGGCTCTGTGAACCAAGTTGCTCTGGTGGGTCCAGTTTGATGGTGTGGTTCTCACAGGAGAGGCTGAGACCTGCAGCTGGGCCTGGCGAGCTGAGGTGAACTGCTGGGCCCAGCCTGAGGCCCAGACCTACAGGAAGACTCTATAGCATGAAGGCAGCTGGTGATAGTTTATGTGCATTAGTCTGCCTGGAAGACTCCAGGGATGTGAAGGGAAGGTGCCCAGACAGAAATCAGGGGAACTAGTTTATTTACAAATTTGCAATTTACAATCTGCTTTGCCATATAGCTATGGTGTCTTTTTCTATGGTCTAAAATGCAAAATGATTAGCTACCAAATTTGTCAATTTATAAATTTCACTTGTCATTGTTAATACCCCTTATTGTACCACCATAATTAGAATACCATGTCTGCTTTAATCACATATTCTCCATCTGTCATAATATTGGGAAGTGCTTGAATAGCAAGCTAAAATGTGCTCTCTACCAAGAGATGGAGGACAGTGCCAAGCAGAAACCAGTATCCCACTCCCAGTCGATAGAGAAGGCAAAATCTGAGGACACATAAAATGGGAATCTCCGACACAGGAGAGGTGCCTAAAGAACAGACTCACTACAGAGGGGCTCTGATTACAGTGCGACAGCTACCACAATCAAACTCTCACAAAAGTATCATAGAAATCAAAATAGTGTTCTCCGAAATAAAACATGACAAAGTGAAGGAGCAAAGTGTAATCTCAGACCAGAACCCACTCAGAACAAGCCCAAAAGACATTTAAAGGGTTATTGGGTTTTCATCAGAATAACATCACATTTTTCAACACAAACAATTAAGTCAAGGAAGACATGGAATGAAGTATTTCAAATTTCTACAAGAAAGCAAGTTCCATTCCAGACTAATGTACACTGCGAAACTCTGTTTCAAATTTAATGGAGAAATAAAATACTGCCATGGCAAAGAAAACTAAAGCTTTTCATGATGATCAAAATAAACCTACATAGAGTATTAAAAGACATTCTAGAAATGGGATCAAAATGATCCCAACTGTAAGAGCAAACACAGAAAAAAAAACACTAAACAGAGAAAACAAACACAGGAAAAGTAGGGAACCAACCACAGGAAAATAACAGGACAGATATAAGCCAATATATATCAGTTATAACCATCAATGTGAATGGACTCATTTCACCAATTAAAAGAAATACATTGATAGAGTGGATCAGGAAGCAAAATAAAACAATATGCTATATACAAGAGACACATTTAATCCAGACCAAATTCATAGTCTAAAAATCAAAGGATAACAAACATTACTACATGAGCCAGAAGCTCAGAGAAAAGCAAGGGTAGTGATTATGTCCACAGAAAATCTGAAGTTTAAACCAGAGATAATTAACTGAGATAAAGAAGGTCAATACATACTGTTTAGAGGAAAGTTTCAAGAGAAAGAAAGAACAATTACAAATATGTATGCACCTAATATTGGATAAATAAATTTTAAAGCACATGAAAAATGTATTAACCAATAACACGATCTTAACAGGGGAACTTAACACTTTCTTACCTCAAAAAATATGTCCATTTGACAAAAAATTAGCAAAGAGATAGTAGAACTAAATTTTTCAACAAATGTTCTTAGTGAACACTTACAGCATGTTTCACCCAACATCTGAATAAACATTCTTTTCAGCTGCACATGGGATGTTCTCTAAAATAGTACATAGAACATGCTTAGGTAAATTCAAGAAAACAAATTATTTCATGCATATTATCTTACCACAGTGCAATAAAACTGAAAATTAATGAAAAAGGAAACTGCAAAACCTCTGTAAGCATATGGAAATTAAATGACATCTGTCTCAGTAATCAATGAGTTACAGACTAAATTAAACAAGAAATTAAACAGTACCTAAAGCCAACAAAAATTCAGATATTATTACTAGAATTTGTGGGATTCAATGAAAGCAGTTCTCAGAGGAAAGTATATATACCTGAACTCACACAATATGTAAACAGAATGAGAATAAATAAGTACTGTAATGCTGCACCTAAAAGTTCTAGGAAAAGAAAAGCAAACCAAGCTCATAGCCCAAGGAAGGCAGGAAATTATGAAGATTAGAGCAGAAATTAATGTTTTCATGACAAAGAAAACAATGTGAAGAATTAATGATTCAAAGAACTGGTTCTTTGAAATATTAGATAAAATTGAGAAACTGCTAGCCAACCTCATAAAAAAGAGGAAAGGAAAAACTCAAATACAAACAATAAGAAAATGAAAGGGCAAAATAACTACAGATCCTGTTGAAGTTCAGAATATCATCAATAGATACTATGAAAATCTTACTCTTCCAGATAGAAAGCACAGAAGAAGTGCAGAGATTCCTAGATGGCTACAAATTAACAAAACTGAATCAAGAGGGTATAAATACTCTTAATAAGCCAGTATCAGCCAATGAAATAGACAATCTAATAGAAAATTTATCATCAAATAAAAGCCTATGTCCTGTTGGGTTTACAGCTGAATTTTACTATGAATTAAGAGAAGATTTAATAACAATACTCCTCAAAGTCTTCCATGAAATTGAAAAGGAAGCAAAACTCCCAAACTCAGTCCTGGAGGCAAGTATTATACTGATAGCAAAACTAGAGAAAGATTCAACCAATAAAGAGAACTACAGGCCGATCTCCCTCATAAACATAGATGCAAAAATCCTCAGTAAAATCCTAGCAAATAGAATACAGCAGATCATCAAGAAGATTATACACCATGACCAGGAAAGATTCATCTCAGGGCTGCAAGAATAGTTCAACATTTGAAAATCTATAAAGGTAATACAACATATTAATAGAGCCAAAACTAAAACCACATGATAATATCAATAGATGCAGAAAAAAGCTTTTGACAAAGTCTATCACTCATTCAAAATCCCTACAGAAATCTGAAATAGATGGCTTATACTCAATCTGGTAAAAGCCATATATGATCAACAGATAGCAAATATCATCCTAAATGGAGAAAAATTAAAAGCTTTTATTCTAAAATCAGGTTTAAGACAAGGATGTCCACTGTCACAAACCTTATTCAGTACAGTTCTGGGGATTAACCATGGCCATTAGACAAGAGAGGGAAATGAAAATGATAAGAATAACTAAAGGAAAAGTTAAATAACACTATTCACAGATAACATTATACTGTATGTAGAAAACCCAAAAAACTACTAAGAAGCTCCTAGAATCAATAAAAAATTCCTTAACATAGCAAGATACAACTTCAACACCCAAATTAAATAGCATTCTTCTATACAAATAATAAACTCACTGAGAAAGGGATTGGAGAAACAAGACTCTTAGCAATAATATTCAAAATGTGAAATACTTAGGAATTAATCACACAAAGGAGGTGAATAATCTATACAATGAAAAAGAATACTCTGACAAAAAGAACTTGAGGATGATTTCAGAAAATGGAATTATTCCTTACTCCTGGATAGGAAGAACCAATGATGTGAAAATAGCCATACTCCCCAAATTTTTATATAGATTTAATACAAATCCTGTAAAATATCATCAGCATGCCTCACAGATCTACATAAAATACTTCCTAAAATTTATTTGAAATCAGAAAAGATCTAGAAGAACAAAGGCGATCCTTGCCAACAAAGGCAAAACAGGAGGCATTTCAATCCCAGATTTGAAATTATACTACAAAGCTACTGTAATAAAATCAGCATGATACTGACAACAAAACAGATTTGAGGATCAGTGGATGAGATTAGAAGATGCAGATTCATCTACAAATTTACTCATCCACCTAATCTTTGGCAAAGTGGTCAAACATGTTCACTGGGAAAAGGTAGCCTCTTTAACAAATGGTGAAGAGAAAAACTGGTTATGTACATTCAAAAAACTAAAATGAGATTAAGGTGTATCTATCACCATGCACTAAACTAAATTCAAAATGGACAAAATATCTAAACATTAAAACAGAAACACAAAATCTACTGGAAGGAAAAGATGTAGAAATCTTCAAGACATATGGGTAGGCAGACAGTTCATGAATGCAAAACTACATGGGAAATACTTCAAAGAATCAACAACAAGGATCACATCTTATTGAGAAGTTTCTGCATGTCAAAAGAAGTCTCTAACAGAGTGAAAAAACAACCCACAAATTGGCAGAAATTCTTAACCAATAATCACTCAGGCCAATGTCTTTTATCTTCAATACATAAAGAAGCAAAAAAAAAAAAAAAAACCTGTCCCCAATACTCAAAGACGCAAACCAAAAATGGGCATCTGAGATAAACACACACTTCTCAGAAGAAGAAATTCAAATGGCAAATAAATACATGCAAAAATGTTGCACAGAACTGATCTTTGAAAAATGTAAAGTAAAGCAACATTGAGATACCATTCACCCAGACAGAATGGCTGTCATAAAGAAATCAGCTAATAACAACTGCTGGGAAGGCTGTGCAGACGAGGAATGCCTCTCCATTTCTAGTTGGAGTGTAGAGTGGCACAAGCACTGTGGAAATCGGTGTGAAGTCTCCTCAAAAAAATAGTATTGGAAGTCCCATTCAACCCAACTATTCTTCTTCTGAATATTTTTCCGAATCAACTGAAAACATCATATCACAGTGATATATGTACAACCATGTTTATAGCAGCATAATTTGTTGTAGCCAAATCTTGGCAACAACCAAAATGCCTATCCGCTTAGGAATGGATAAAAGTGCTGTGGTATTTTTATACAATGGAGTATGCCTCAGATATGAAGAAAGACAAACTTGAGGACTTTGTAGGTAAATAGATGCAACTAGAGGTTAGTAATCATAAGTGAAATAAATGCCTTACATGTGTAAATATCATATTGTCTCCTTAGTGTAGGAACCTGAAAGAATAAATGAAATCTGAAAGAAATAATAGAAAAATGGACAGAAACTAAACATAAAGGAATACATAATAAAGAAGAGGAAAAGGGAAAGAAGAGAGGAAAAGCTGCAATTATAGATTGAGGAGGACTGAGATGATTGTATTTCTCATTTCCATCAGTATTTTTTTAATGTATTTAGTACAGGATCTCACTACACAGATCAGACTCATAGTGTTCCTCCTGTTTCCAGCCTCCCAAGCACTGAGGCTACAGGCACAAGCCACCATGCCCAGTCTCAGTCACCCTCTCAGCATGTCCCGGGGGAAGGACCCTCACAGCACACTGGGGATCCAACCCCGGTCCCTGCTTCTGCCTAAGCGCTTTAATCTGCTGAGCTATCTGCCTGGTCCTTCCATCAGTATTTTGAAAGTATAAATTAACGTTTAAAATGTTTACTTTGACTAACTTTATACGTAATTATCTATATTCTGAGCAACTACATCAAAGACAGCAAAGTGCAATCAAAAACTACACTATCTATTGTCTTATTAATTAGCATACTCTATTAAAAATAAATTTTAAAAAATAAAGTAAAAAAGACAACAAAAATAAGGTTTATTGAAAGTAAACATTAATGTTTAATTATTTGACCAATTATGCATACCTATACCTACTAATCAAAACAACAGATTTGACAATAAAAATATGTAATACACAACCATTATTAGATTTTTATTTTTGTATTGAAACTGTGCTATTTATGCTGTTCCTTGTTACTGTTTCTGTTATTTGCTCTTACTCTTTAAAATACTATATTCATGCAGTACATAATAAGGAAACTGAAACCTAGAGTAGAATTCTTTAGACCTAAGATTATGTCACTAAACTATTATCATGTGGAATAGAAAAATAATTATATTCTCTACCAAGTCAATTCAGAGTCCACTTAAGACATTTTGCCTCACTTATGTACATAAGACTTGATGAGCCATTTTGCTAATTAAATTGTTCATAATCCAGAGAGCTATTCCATCTCCCAATTACAATAAAGAGACCTATATCTAATGGAAGTATAAAAGGAAGTTTTTATAAAAGTTGTCTCAGTTACTCTTCTCTTGTTCCTGAGACAAATATCCAACACTCAAAATGAAGGAAGGAAAGGTTAATTAGCTTACCATTACTGGAGGTTTCAGTCCATAGTCAGCTGGGTCGAAGTCAGAGCAGTACACAGCAAAAAGCAACTTTTCAAGGTGGCGGCAAAGAGCAAGAGCAGGGAGGAATAATAGCAGCTCACGCAGCTAGATTCTCTTCTCTCCCTACGCTGCAATGCAAATTCCCTGACCCAGGGCGGGTGCAACACCCACACCACAGTAATTAATCGCAAACTCCAGAAGCCACCGCATGACTGCGTGAGGCTTTGTGGGGACACCGAGAGACAAACCATAATTTCTGCCCCTGGACCCTCAAAGACTCACGCAGATCCCTTTATGCAAAGGACATTCTAGCTCATATCTATGAGTTTCTGAAATCCCAACAGTTTCAGCATTGCTGAAAAGTCCAAGTCTCAAGTCTCCTCCAAGTTCCAAGGCAAACTCCTGGCTGTGAGCCCCTGTACAAAAGAAAAGTTAAACACTTGCAACATTCAGTGGTGCAAAACAAACATTACCATTCCAAAAGGTACAAACAATAGGATAGCAAGCATTGGGACCAACACCAACCCAGTATCCTGCAGGGCAAGCATTAAATCCTACAGGTCCTTGTGGAACATCCAAAGGAATTTGTGGCAAATTGTGAGCTCCCTGTGGCTCTGCCCCTATCGCACTTCTGGTGGTTGTCCCAGGGCTTCTCTGGCTTTTCTTCCTCCTTGCAGTTTCCCTTAGATGATCTATGTTCCTGGCTTTTCCAAACTTCTGGGGTTCCCACTGGATAGGCTTCTCACTCACATCTTTACACACTGTGCTCTCAGGAGCACACTGCCTTGCTTCCTAACATGGGAAAAGCTCTGATTATCTAAAGTATGTGCCCTCAATTTACTATATTGTTCAAATGCTATTAGTCCTTCTTGATAAGAATTTAGTATTTTAGCTCAAAATCTTTTATAGTTTACAAGTTAAATAAACAATATGTTAAATGAGACATTCGCATAGTCGCTCATGAGATCTGATAAATATGCAAAGGCAGAATTTCCTCCAGTAGAGATCAATCCTCCTCAATCTATCAAAGTCGCACATTAACACTCTGTTCTGATTCATCTCTCTCTAAGGATATTAAATACTATTAACCTTATTCTTTTTGTTGAGTTTTATAATGGTTATAAATGAGGATGACTTTCCTACATTTTTCACTTTCAACTCAATTGTAGAACAACTTTATAAAGATAAAATATATCACTTAAATAAAAATATTCAAACTGAACATACCTTATAAACTAAAATAATAACTTTATTGTTTAATTACAATTTTAAAAAGTAATGTCTCACTAACAAAATGTAGACATCATCAGGAATCAAAAAAGTAAAATTCAGACTTATATAATAAATACAAGTACTTTAGCTAATTGCCAATCTAATTAATATGTAAAAAGTAAATATTAGTTTCCTAATACAATGTAGAAAACATTTTAGTTAAAAGTTATCGAATATAGCGTTGTTCCATTTTTTCACTAACATGAAGGGAAATCATCAAGAAATGGAATAAAACTCTTTTCTCTAAAGTAAAATCAAAATTCTAGAAAACAAAATGAGCAGACACATTATATGATAATGAAGTAACTTTTCAAATTTATAGTCCTCATCTAAAAGCACTTCTTCATTTTTTGCTTTTTTTCCACTTACAGTTTAATAAATCAAACAATTGGATTAGAAATCTACTGTACATGCTAAACAGAATGAAAGGCCTTCTCATGATAATAGTCACAGTTGAAGACTGGACCACTTAGCTATCCTGTGAGAAGTGTGGGTGGTGGGGGGAGGTCTAATTTCCTAGCCATTTTTAAGTGAATGTGTGCTAACAAAAAGTTAACTAAGGGGCTGGTGAGATGGCTCAGTGGTCTAAAGCACCTACTTGGAACAAGCTTGGCAAAGCACAGGAACCGCGGTTCAATCCCCCAGCACCACAT
>NW_004524719.1:6213749-6221089 GCF_000260255.1 Octodon degus | reverse complement strand
CACACACACACACACACACACACACACACACACACACACACACACAGAGAATAAATGTTAAAATAAAAAAAATTTAAAAAAAAGTTAACTAATACATTTAGCTTTTTTCACATTCAGGCTTTTCCTTAGTGAGTAAGAGCAAGAAGCAAATAAATGACATATGTTTTGACAGAATATTTAAGGTAGAACCGTATAGATTTCATGAAATTTGAACTCTGAGGTAATAGGACTCATTCTGTAAGGAGTAGAAAATTAAATAAAATAAATACTGAAGAAAAATCTTACTGCTGTAAAAAATTGTCCCAGCCTGGGTGTTAGGAAGAAAGATCTGTAAAATGAGTTAAAATCCAGAGAGCTGTAAGTGTTGAACCTGCTCAAACATCAACTGTCAATTCATCCATGCACAATTGATGTTAAGTTGAAATTTATTCCTAGATTTAAGCATTATGATATTTGTTTTCTATTCTACAAGCATAACCATTACTTCAATGTAATAAATTTTAAACTCTATTTCCATTTATTCTAAAAATAAAAAATTTTTACTCTTCCTCTAATAGTCTACCCCGTTTTGAGATTGTTTCTAAAAATTTAATTTTGTGCTACAATCACTACATGTGGCATAGTTACTGCCTTGTAGAAACATTTGTTACCTTATGTTCTAAAACCAGTCTATGCAACAAAAAAGAAACATTAAATTGTGTTTATGAATCTGAGAGAGGACACAGATTGAGTCTCTTCCATAATTGCTGACAGCCAAACACTTATCTGCGGGTAAATAAAAATGGAAACTGCAAGAACAAATGCAACTGTTGAGATTGGCCCAGAGCCCTTGGGGATGATGGAACTCCTTCATTTATTTTTGTATTTCTTTGATTTTTTTTTTTTTTTTTATGGCAAGGTCTTCAGGGTTTCACTACTAGATCGGACTCGTAGTGATCTGCCTGTTTACAGCCTCCCAAGAACTGGGATTACAGGCTCATGCCACTATGCCCAGTCTCAATTGCCATCTCAGCATGGGGTCAGGGAATGCCTTTAAAGTGTAAGAATGACTATTTTTATCAGGTGGAGTTATCTTCTAACTAACTAGATTTACAAATCAAGCAAGTGCCTGTCTTTTGCTTATAAGATTCTGGTTCTTTTTTATTTTTTATTTTTATTTTATTTTTTGTATTTTAGTATAGGATCTACAGGGTCTCACTACAAAGTTCAGACTTGTAGTATTGTAGTGATTCTCCTGTTTTCAGCCTCCCAATGGCTGGGATTACAGGCACACAACACCAGACCCAGTCTTAGATCTTGGTTCTCAAGAAGCTCTATTCAGAAGAGAAATTCCTTTACTGAGTACAGTGAAATGATGGATGCAATTATTTTTCTGAGCAGGCATTCTTACCTATACTATCTTGCCTCTATTTTCATTTGGGGATATCAAGCTATTGTCTCATAAAATATAACAATGCTATTGTAATTTTGGAGCATTTGCAGCGTGATAGTGTATGTCATCAGAACCTGAATGTCAGTATTACAAAAGATGATAATTTATAGAACATCCTATAGGAGGAGAAGAAATACTGAGCAATACAGAAATTTCTGCACGCACCACCTCATCTTTATTACATTCTAATGGAGTTAAGACAGATCAAAATTGCCTAGTGTCATTTGTTTTGGAGGTTCAAAGGCTATAAATACAATTCAATTGCTGTTGTCAGTTTATATTATCAGACTATCTGAAGGGTTATTAGGTCTTTAAGTTCCGCCATCTTAAAAGTAAATAGTGAATATAATTCCTCACAATTCACTTCCTTTCTCATTGGCCAATGTGGTGGATTACTTGGTTGTCCACTTGTAATGTGCAGCTGAACTGAATCACCACAGTGCTGGTGGGTGTGAAAGGCTCACCTGACGCTCGCTGCCAATAGCGTCAAAAGACAACTGAGAGGAAAAGGATGGATTGCTGATTCTCCTGGAAAAGTTTCTCATGGTGGTTTTTCTGATATAAACTCTTACCATCTGAAGAAGACAGGTCCTCACTGCCACTGATGACAACTGCAGCTCTCTTCAGGGGAGCGCAGGTCCTCGATTTGAGCATCACTTCCTGGCTCCAGGGCAGATCCCTCAGCCTGATAGCACAGACTTTCTAGCTTCCAATGCTGAAATCCGGGCCTTCTCAGTGCAGATCCTTGACATAGATTTGTATGAAACATTGTCTTGGGCTCTAGGCCGCTGGCTGGATTTATGAAGGATACTGCCATGGACACTAGGTCTTCAGCCGGACATCGCAGGACAGTGCTGTGGGATCCAGACCCTCAGATGGCTTCTTTGGATCTCTCGTGTGTGGACAGATATTTGTACTCTTCTTCATTGAACTTTTTGGGTGAATATTACAAAATAATTCTGTGGGCTATGTGTCCTGTATTAAATCTATCCCCTTGCAAATTCTTTTTTTGTTTGTTGGTTTGTTTTTGTTTTTGTTTCAGAACCGGGGATTGAACTCCAGCTCTTGCACTTACCAGCCAAGTGCTTATTCTACTGACCCATCTCCCCAACCCTCTCTTGCAAATTCTGACTGCAGTAACTTGTTTGCAGGCCTTGGAAGCTCGTGATTATGTATATATTTCATACTCATTTTTTGCTGTTAACAATAAAGTATACTGTAAATTAACAGGATTAGTTTCTTTTCTGCGGAATTCTTCTCATAGTGTAGCCATCTTCCTCAATGTTTTCTGCCTCTTTGGATGTGCATGTCCCTAAGGCAAGACTTTTCTGATATTCAGTTTATAAAACAGGAGTTTTTTTTTTTTTTTTTTTTTTTTTTTTTTTTTTTTTTCCCAGCGTTGGAAGAGGATTTGAGCATTTAGTAAAACATTTTTTAATCCCAGTTTGCTTCTGGAATTCCTAATCCCTGCTGATAAAATGAGGAAGTGGGTACACAGCCACTTTTGTAGGGTGGAGAAGAAGAGAGCACAGTAGGAAGAGTACCTTCACAAAAGAGGGTAGAAAAGAGCTCCTTCTCCTCAAGGTAGCTTCCCATCAAATCTAGTTTAAATTTCATAAAAATTATGTACGGAAGAGAGATTCTCGAGATTTTGTCCAGATGACAATGTATGTAAAGCATGCATACAAAAAAGCTATCTAGAGTTTCCATATTGTATTAGAAATGCATAATGAAATATGCACAGAAATGCTTAAATAATCTAATACACAAGCAAATGTTATATTAAAATCATTTCCACAAATCTTTCTGCATTATGCAAATAATGTAAAAACTACTTTAATCTGAAATATTTACCAGAATAGCTATCATTTGGATATTTAAAGAGAATATATTAACAGCTTCTATGAATTTATTGTGATTTATAACAGAATCAGGAGACAATTTATGAAAGATGCTTGTCTGTGATTTCCTCCCATCAGGATAAAATGGAAAGTCTTCAATGATATTTACATATTTTCATAATTTTTCTTTGTGCAACAGACCAATCACCGTTCTTGTTATGTACTAGCCTAGATTACATACTGAAGAGGGAAGGACATAATTTCCTGTCTGAGCTCTAAGTGCTGCTACAAAATACCACAAATTGGGTGATACAAACAGTGAAATTTTATCTTCTCCAAGTTTTGATAGCTGGATGTTTCATCTTTTGGTAGCACTATTTTTTTTTCTTTGAGACAGGGTTTTGCTATACAGTTCAGGCTGGCTTTAAACTCACATTGGACCCCAACCTGGCCCCAAGCTTGAAGCAATCCTCCTGCTTCAGCCTCCCAAGTGCTGGAATTACAGAACGGCACCACCACAGCCAGAGGCTGCTAAGTTTGAGGAGTCTATCTCCCTACTTGCAAATATCCAGCTCCTCACTACCACTTTCCAGAGGCTTTCCAAGGTATCCATGCATTAAAAAACTGGTCAGATCCAGTTGGATCAGGATTCTAGCCTTGGCTATTCCTGTGTCTGACGATCTCATTTAATCTCAATCTCTTCCCATGTCCAAACACACACATAAGTGGATCAACAGTTGGGGATAAAGACACCGATTCATTGCAGTGTTATTGCACATGATTTTTATTATATTATGTACAGTATAAGTGCTTTGTAATGGAAAAACTCAGGTCAGCTTTGGAACATGCATAAAGTAGGTACTATATACAAGGTTCTTAGGGAAATTTTAGTTATTATAATATAAAATAAACAGCAGCATTCCTGTGGCTATTGAAATAAAATATGAATTAAATAGTAACATATAATAAGAATAAAACACTACCTATGAATAATTTTTATAAATGTATTAAAGGCACTGAAGGAAGATGGGGATAGTATAATACATACAAAAATGATACTTTAACTTAATACATGGCTAAAATCAATTCCACAAAATTTATTTGATTTATATGTAATCATTTGCTCTTTAGAGGTTGTGAGATTAGACCTTTTAAAATTTTGTATGGCCTGCATTTCTTCCTTGTTGTTTTTCTTTTGCTGTACCTGGGACCAAACTCAGAACTTTGCACTTGCCAGGTAGGTAGGTAGGTAGGTGCTTATGCCACTGAGCTATAGTCCTCGGCCTGTCCTGTATATTTTTCTTTTCTATTTTGACTTTGTGTTCAGATTTAATTTAAGAAGGACAACTCACAATAAAAATAAAGTGGCTGATAATGTATTTTATATATTTATTAATAATTTCACTTATTTTTCTACCTAGACATAAACATCATAAAATTTTAACTTAAATGACTGAGTTTTCTTCCTGGTGGTCCCCACTGTACAGCAAGATTCAGTCAATGTGTAATGGATTGTAATAGTGATTTAGCTTCTCAGCAGAAACACAACAGAGAAGAAAACATAAGAATACTTAGGATTAGAAAGAAAAGATAAGGACCTATCCTTACTTGGAAGGAAAAAGTTCTTATGAAATAAAAAAAAGGCTCTCATAAGAGTATGTTAGTGGACTATACCTTCCTTCATCCGGGCTGGGGTTCAAGAAACGTTAGAAGGACCAGCCCGAAAGCTTAGTGGATTAAAGCACCTGTTGAGGCAGACAGAGGCTGCGGATTCAATCCCCAGGCCTGCCATGCTGGTGCCGCCCCTGGGATATGGTCAGATGGTGAATGAGACTGGGCGTGGTGGCGTTGCCTGTAATCCCAGCGCTTGGAAGGCTGAAAACAGGAGGATCACTATGAGTCCAGTCTGTGTAGTGAGGCCCTGTAGACCCTGTATATCTTGTACTAAATTAAAAAAAAGAAAGAAAAGAAAAGAAACATTAGAAATTACAGGTTTTATTTGAACTTGCTTTCCCTGAAACAAGTGGAAAACTTGACATCTCTCAGTGTTCTGGTAAACTATACGAGAGATGCGAGGTGTGGTGGTACCTGGCTGTAATCCCAGCAGTTGGGAGGCTGAAGCAGGAGGACTCACGCTAGTTCAAGGCCAACCTGGGCTGCACAGTGAATGCATACTTAAAAGCTAGGATTTCTTTGACCCCAGAGTATAAGGAGCACAATTCCTAGTCTTTTTCTGCATCCATACATAGTCTAAACAGCCCCTAGAAAATGGGAAAATATATTGATAAGAAATAGATATAAAGGGGCCTGGCCCTAGCTCAGGCCTTTAAGTGGCTGCTTCCACAAAGCGGTCAGCCTCAGGTTGCTGGAGTTCGAACCTCACACCTCTCCAGCTGGCCAAAAGTGCCCTGAAGGCATTCGAGGAACAACAATAAAAAGAAAAAAAGAAATAGATATAAAGGGTCAGCCAAATACTTCAGTGGATGAAAGCACCTGTCAGCAGGCCCAGAGGCCTGGGGTTCAGTCTCCAGGTCTGCTGCACCAGCACTGAGACGGCAATTGAGACTGTGAGGGGTCGCAAACGCCTGTAATCCCAGCTCTTGGGAGGCTGTAAACAGGCGGATCACTACGAGTCCGATCTAGTTTTGAGACCCTGAGCACTTTGTAGACCCTTTCCTAGCATACAAAAATAAATAAATAGATAAATATTTAAAAAAGGAAAACATATATTATAATACTGCATTATATCTGTTCTTTTATAAATGTTTATGTAAGAAATAGCTATAATTATGAAAGAAGAACTTTCCTTAATAACCCTAATACTGAGATCCCCGGAGCGCTTATATCGTGACAGCAGCTATTGCAGAGCTTAAACTATATAATTAATTCAGGATCCTTCTTAAAACAGTCTTTGAAAGCAAGTTTTTGATTTCATGTGTATGAAAGATCCAAGGCCTAAAACTTAGTTTTACAATTAAGGAGTATAACAAAAATCCTATCTTACAGTTTACTGGTCTTTTCTCCTTCCCTATTATAATTGCTGGTGTAATTTCATAGTATGATACACCCCAGGGAACGATTTGCCTAGTCTATGTACAGTTATAAACCTAAAAATATAAAAAGATTTATTATAATTCAGCTTGGCCAATTTTTGGCCTCATACACTCTGATTAAGCAAAACTTTTTTATATATGTTCTGTATGTTTTCTCCTCTGTGAATTTGCCTGCTTAGTCTGTTTTAATTACTAGTTAGAGTTCCTGCAGCTGCTTCATTAAAAATTTTGAGCTCACATAAATCATATAAATTTTACCCTTTCCTACTTTTGTCCTATTAAACTTCTGACTGTTTTGAGACTTTCCAGAGAAAACCAGTTATATATAGTTGAAGGGTAGCTAATCTCACTTAAAACATTAGAAAGAAAAGAAAAAGAAAGCTTCAGACTTACAAATAAAATCCTTAAGGTTGATAGTATAGTTTATATTTAATTAAGTTAATGTGCTTATGGTGTGTTAACTTTCAAAACTATTTTATTTAAATTGAGTTATGGATAAATAAACATTCATGATATTAGACCAAATCCTTTTTGTTCACAGAATTTAAGAGAGGTAAATTACGCTGGCTCATCAGAATTAAAATAACCTTAAAACTGTTGATATGTTTCATCCATGTTGTTAGGCAGTTAAGATCATTTAAAAAATTCACTTTATAAATGCAATGTCTATTGTTTCCTGTGTACCATAGTTCATGTGTATTTTCCTGGTTAAAGATGTAATGTGCAGGGCCAGAGAGATAGCTCAGAAGTTTATGTAGCTGCCTTGCAAGCCTAAGGTCCTGAGTTTGATCCTTAGTAGAAAAATAATGGTATTATACAAAGCATAACTATGTTATTGGTGGTACTTGCATTTCCGGGAGTAATCAAAAGTACTAGCTAAGACACATTAGTGGGGACCCTTCAACTTGGGTCACTCCCAGGCAAAAGCCAGCTCTGTGGCTGAAACAGCTGCTCTACCAAACAAGTTGCCTCGGTACTCTCCACTGATGGGTACACCTTCTCCCCTTGTCTTGC
>NW_004524719.1:6212969-6213534 GCF_000260255.1 Octodon degus | reverse complement strand
TTTTTTTTTGCAGAACCAGGGATTGAACTCAGGCCCTTGCACTTGCCAGGGAAGCGCTTATTCCACTGAGCCGTCTCCCCAGCCCCTGTTATTCAGTTTTGATAGATTGCAAAAATTGAGGTTAAAAGTTACAGTATTTAAATATTAATCTGTAAAATATTATCAATTGTCATTTTATTATTGATTAACCATCTTAGTTTATGACACAACCCTATAGAATTACAGATTTATATATATGTATATATTTATATATGTATAGGTAAAACTCCCTCCGCATTGAAGTTTTAAATAGACATGAACTTAATACACAATGTGTTTACCTTTTATACAGAATTCATTATATTAAACATACAGAATGATCAAGTTTTTTGAAATCAATTTGGTCCTGCCATTTAAAACTTGATCGGGCCAGGGACACAGCTCAATACAATAAGCGCTTACCTGGCAAGTGCAAGGTCCTGAGTTCAATCCCCAGTACTACAAAAAGCAAACAAACGAATGAAAAAACACCTTAATCTACCTCTGTTAGCTTTGATTAAACATTCTGTTATTGGATAAATGAGAT
>NW_004524719.1:6178736-6211644 GCF_000260255.1 Octodon degus | reverse complement strand
GTCAAGCTTGTTCCAAGTAGGTGCTTTAGAACACTGAGCCATCTCGCCAGCCCCCACCTCAGCATATTAATAAAGCTGTACTTTTTATACCTCATTTCTATACTTTTCTGCTGTATGGTTCAGACCAAGATAAAGCAAGACCTATGTAACAAGAAATGTTACTTTTGTATCTGACAAGGTCAGTCAAATCCCCTCAGGATTTACCCTGAAACTCTGTATCGCAGTTTGTAGCTCCTTGGTCAGAGTCTGTGCTCATTTTTAAATAAACTCTGTCTTCTTACCTTATTTCTTATCCTGCCTTAAAGAATTTCTGTCTCATTTTGGAGCTCTTACGTGTTTGAAGATGTGCTTCTCGTACTATTATCAGAATTCCTACTCATAGAAATGCATTTAGATAAATGTGACTTTATACATTCTTCTTTAAATTTTATTCACTGCAAATAGCTTTTATTTTACTTTTTACTTATTTATTTAGTTATATTGTCATATTGCCTAATCTTTTTAAAAGTTTCACTTAATTTCTTTTTTTTAAATTTTCATACAGGATCTTGTTAAGCAGCTTGCACTCACAGTGACCCTCTAGTGTCAGCCTCCCCATCGCTGGGTTTACAGGCACGTGCCACCACACCTGGATTTACTGAGCAGCACCGCGTACCTGGGGTTCCCGGGACCATCACGACATGCAGTATTGGGGAGCGAACTCCGGTCTGTGCGCTCGACAGACAGGATCTCAGACCTCTGAGCTATCTTCTCAGGCCACGTTGCCTAATCCTCATCATGTTTGTTTGTTGGCTGATTGATTTGTATCCTATGATGGCTGATAAGTGAAATAACTACTAGAGGACCATATTTCATACAAATGATACAACTTAACATATGACAAGAGAACAAAAAAAAGATACGATTTTTAAACTTCAAGAATGTGGAAATTTAACAGTAGCCATCTAATTCATCAAGATATGAAGACATGGAGTCGGCTCAGTAGAATAAGCGCTTGCCTGGCAAGTGCAAGGAAGCGAGTCCAATCCCCAGTTCCACTGAGAAAAAAAGATATGAAGAAAAAATTATAAAACATTTCTTGAAAATACACTAACGTTGATGAACCCTTACTTAAATGATCAGGAGAAACAGTGAGAATAATAGACAATACAAATTACCTACCAACAAGAGATTTAAAAGTAATTGATAATTATAATACAAATTATTTTAAAAGTGAACACATGTGACAATTGCAATTTACAAATATATAAAAAAATCTTAGGCCCAGGCAAAACTATGTTCAACGCCAGCAAATATTTGAGGGAATGAAAAGAACATTTTCTGCTCAAACTTTTTCTGAAAATAATAGAGAATTGACTATTTTCTAGGTAATTTTACTGGTTCAGAACTACAGGGCTACTCTAGTACCATAATCATACAAAATTATTACAATATAAGATTTTTAAAACAATATCTTTCACAATTACACATGAATAAATTCATAGGATGATATTTATATGTGTCTACAATGTCCAATTTTGTTTCCTAAATGAAGGTCTGAATGAATGAAGTTTGATTAATTATGTCTTTAGAACAGCATCTAAACCCTTGTAGGGCACATTTCTCAAGTAGCTTACACAAAATCATCCGGGAAATGCAGTTCTTTTAAAATTTGTTTTTGGTGATCTTTTTTTATGTTTATATAGACAAATTCTGTTCCTTGGGTAAATAATATACAAATATTTTTTCTCATAAAATTTTACAAAAATTTAAAGTGATCACTTACATTTTTTTCCATTTTTTTATACATAGCGTTACTATTTCCTATTCTACAAATTTTATTGAAATGCTTCTAAGTATGATTGAACATATTCATTTGATATTACTATTTTTTTAATTTGTGTATTTGGCACAGGGCCTCACTACATAGCTCAGGCTCATAGTGATTCTCCTATTTTTATCCACCCCAGAGCTGGGATTACACCTCTGCACCACCATGCCAGGTCTCGGTTGCCAGCTCAGCATGCCCCAGGTGATGGGATCGGCACAGCATGCAGGACAGGAGATTGAACCATTTGATATCATTAAACACACTTCTCTATTGTTTGTGCACTTCCTAAAGTGAAAAATGAAAAGAATCAAAACTACAGCAGAATTCAAATCTAAGATCTCCCTTTATTCCTTACATTGAAGGAATTATCTCATTCTTTTTAAGGGTTGTACATGCCCACTGATATGGTCCTCTTGCTAAGTGGCTCAACTTTTTCCTTGACATAACCAGAAATATCTTTTGTTTGCAATCAGATCATTTGTTATTAAATTCAATAAAGTAGTCTGAGTAAGAGATATTCATTTTGGAGATTGCATAATTGGAAAGAAAAGAAAAACACAACCTTTGATTTTTCTTTTTACTTTCAATATTTTACTCTACAACATATGTTCAAATAAGATGCTGTATAAATTGAAGTCATGATGGCTGCATTTTCCTGCTTCCCAGCTAGATAAAATTGTTTAAACATGTATAATAGGTCTTTTAAGGATTGTTTTCACACAGTTCCAGAGAAAGATAGCAATTAACAAAAGATGGTAGTGATTTGGGCTACGTCCTATTACCACTAGGAGTATTGTAGACTGACAGTAAAACCTCCTAAAAGCATCCTGATTATGACATCAAGATACTCTCAGAGGATAGCTTTATATTCTGACATGTATTCTTCTTCTCAATGGAAATTATGCACTTCCTTGGAGAGGCCATAAGACGAAAAAACTTAAACTTAATTGAAAATTACAAAGAAGGATAGAGTTTCTAACATCTGGATGATAATTAATTGCTCACAATAAACAGCAAGAGAGAAACCATAAGTCATAGCAGACTGATATAATTGCCTCCAACTTTAATCTTAGATGTTGGTTTTAGTACATTCATTTACTTTATTGTCATCTTTCCCTTGCATGCCTTACAGAAATTAGTGCGAAGATACATGATCATCTCCATATGCAATCAACACTAATGTCAGTTTTGAAAATTGCTATAATGTTATCAGTAAACTACCTCGCTGTCTATATTAGAGTACAACTAAATTTGAAATGGAAGACATTAAGGAAAGAGATATGATAATACCTAAGAACTTTTCAAGAACACTAGGAAATAATTCTGAATAATAGAATTTACTAGTAATTAAAGAGAAATATCACTTTATTGGTAGGTACCTCTTTTTAAGTTTTGTGATCAAAATAACTTTTGAGGTGATATGCGTAGTTATACAATTTGGAGTATGGAATCGCTTGATCAACGAAGAGATAAAGGAATAATAGTTATCAAACAAAGGTTAATATCAGTGAATAAAGCTGGGGATATAGCTCAGTGGCACAAGCACATACCTAGTAAATGCAGTGTCCTGAGTTGGATTTCTCATAGGAGATAGAAATAGAGATAGATAGAGATAGAGATAGATAGAGATAGAGATAGAGATAGAGATAGAGATAGAGATAGAGATAGAGATATAATTAAAGATATAAAACTTAGCAAAGATACTGGAATGGCAAATATATGACCAGGACTTCTAACAGTTTAGGAATAGGATATAATACAAAGTTCTTGTATGTGGTGGGTGTGGACAGTGTCCATGAAGCTTTTGGTGGCCAGCTGTCACTTGTGGGACTAAGCTGCTGTTGTTTCCTCGATATCCACCCTGTAGACCTGGACAGAATCATAACCCATAAGGTGCAGGAGAAGTCGATTTGTAGAGTATGCTGATGGAAATATTTTGCTGCTGTATACAAATGAATAAGTGAAAGACTGCTGTTGCATACCTCTTTTTCTCCTGTGTTTAATTGTTTGCCCTATTTCATGGGTTCTTTCCATTCTCATTCATGGAGTTGTATTGTTATATTCATTTAAGTTTGTAAATAAATTTTTGGGGGACAACCCGCTTGGACCCTCCTCCTATCCCTCTCTCTGACAGTAGCTTTCTTTCCCTCAATAAATATATTCTGCTCATAAAATATTTTTTACAATGTGTAATCTATTATTAATCTCATGTATTCATTTCAGAAGTATTTTCCTAAATTTTACTCTGTCTACATCTTGCATCTTTCACAATTCAATATCTGTCTACAATTTTAAATTTGCTATATAATTATTATTGACTTTCAATACAGTTAATGAGTACAAAAATATAATAATGTTAAATTATAAAAAATGGAACACAATTGCACTCTTGGAATGCAAAAGGATTTCAAGGAAATCTTAATTTGAAAACAGCCTAAAGGGCACAAACTGATGAGAAAAGAAGAGTTCTGTATTAGTCTTCTGTTTCTTAATACTCTAACAAAATGCAAGGCTGGATAACTTTCCAAAGAAAAGAGTAGTGTATCTCACAGTTTCAGAGGTCTGAGGGTATACTGCCTCACTCAGCTTAGCCCTATCGCTGCACCAAGGCAACTGGGACTATGATGGCTGCGGGCGTAAGAATGAGAAGACATCACAGTAGGACCCTGTTGTCCAACATTTTGTCACTGATATCAGATACGTGGGATCCACAATCCAAAGATAATATATTTAGTTTGGCTTATGGTTTCAAAGTATTTGGGCCATGGTTAGCTAATTTCAAGTCAGTAGTGGCTTTGTGAAAGAACCTGCTTAGCCTGGGGTAGTAATACAAGGGAGAGAGAAGGAAGAACTCAGGGGGAAGGAGTGAGAGAGGGAGAGAGAGGGAGCAATTCTCAGGAGTAATTACCTGTGGCAACCACACATCCTAGCAGCACCTTCAGCTGTGTGCTAGCAGTGTCTAACTCCACTGCCTCCATGATGCTGGCAGTTTCTGAGAACCGTATTTCTGAACTTATAATGCTATAGAAGCATATTTTATATTTAACTTACAAAGGAAAAGATAAATCAGGACAATGACTGGCATCTATTTTAGATACATACACTTCTGAAAACTAACTCAGGATTCCATGCAAATGAATCAAAATAGAGTTAAAGGTATCAAAAGAATGGAAGTAGGGGGAAAAAAAAAGAATGGAAGCAGGGCTGTCCAGATAGTTCAGCAGACAAAGTGCCTGCTTTGGCAAGTTCAGGAACCAGGATTTGATCCCTGGCCCAGCATGCCACACTGGCCCCACCCTCAAGGTCCACTGAGCTGGCAACCAAGTCAGGGTGTGGTAGCACAGGTCTGTAATCACAGCACTGGGCAGGCTGTAAACAGGAGGACCACCACGAGGCCAATCTGTGTAGTGAGACCCTCTATTAAATACACAAATGGAAAAAGAAAAGAAAGAAAGGAATGAGGATGGGTATGACCAGTTTTAGAAAAGGCATCAAACTAAACCTACCAAGTAAAAGCATGGTGAGAAATAAGATATTTACATCTTCTAAAATTACCTCCATACATTATAGTAAATGTTTGTCTCCACAAATTCATATACTGAAATTCAAACTCTTCCCCAGCAACGAGGGCCTCACGCATGCTCAGTAAGCACTTTACCACCGAGCTGCACACCCAGCTCTTTGGATTTTCAATTCTTACAATGGTGGGGTTTGGATGTGGGTCTTGGGAAAATAATTTCCCAGTAAGGAAATCATTTTCTCCTTCAGTGGAATTAGGAGCTTTACAGAAAGAGATCAAACACAGCGTGCTTTTGCAATCTGTTTCTTTATTTAGAAGGACAATGTATGAGGAAAGGATATGCAAACCAAACTCAGTCCTAATAGGCCATGTTGCCACCCACATGGAAGAATATGTCCCAGTATCTGAAACTGTGGGAGACAAATGGATGCATTTAAAGACCACAAACAGAACACTAATGGATAGAAACTCATTCAACAGAATGTGGGTATTACTAAAGGTCCTTTAAAAGCATGTATGGTTGTCATGACTTAATATGCACGTGGTTTTCTGTCCTGTTGGGAATATCCATCTGAGTTGTTCAATGCTTCAGTTTTCTTTTTGTAATTAAAAGAAAGAATGATTTATAATTTAATTTCAGGTACTTTTTCTCACTTGTGGTATCGAAAATTTTGCTTAGTTATTTATCTTGATGGCTCCTGTCTCACATGAATATTTTGAAGTTTATTTCCACTTACCTAACAAAATACAAGCTTGGTTCAAGTAAAGCCAACAATTACTCAAAAGTTTGATGGATATTCATTAAATTCTTTTTACTCAAAGATGGGATATTTCTATTGTCAGTCTCATTCATGTTTCAAAAATGGAGAATTTTATTTCTAGAATGATGACTGAAAATTGCCTGTTCACTTGAAACATTTGCACTATCATGACAATCTTATGTGTGTCAAAAATGTGAAACTAGCAAAATTTGTGCAAGAAAAAACAAGACCAAACAAAAACAAAAACAGAAAAGCATTCATGGTGAAAATATAATCCATATAATTTTGGAAATGTATTTGGTTTATACGAAAAAAAAAATAAGCGCTTCTGAACATGTCTTCACAGGTCATCTTTACATAATCATATTCTTTCTGCTGTGTTTTCAACTGCAAAGGCATTCAGTTTCAGTATTGCCATTGAGATGGTTTCTTGGTTTTTCTCTATGTGTTGTCTTGGGCACTTTCTTGTCACTGAGACAAGATACACAACAGCTGAGACTTGGAGGTTAAGAGGTTTACTCTGATTCATGCTTTCTGTCTGTTGTCACCAAAACACATACCATGACAGGAAGACAGGGTAGCAGGCAGCTGTACCTCTCAAGGCACCTGGAAGCACACCGAGGGAGCAGCTCCGGCCTGCCATATCCTGTTCTGGGTCACGGCCCCAGTCTCCCACCTCTAGGCAGTCCCCACTTCCTACAATCACAGTCAGCTAAAGACTGCATCAACAGAGGAGTCTGTTGCTCAGCATACCATCACATACCTGTCACCTTCTTACCACGTGACACTTTTGGGGAACATTTTAAATTTAATATGTAGCATTTTGCCCCTGACTCCTTAAAACACTCATTTTCATCTCATTATGGAAAATGCATTTAGTATATTTCTAAGAGTCACCACAATTTCAAATATTCTAGTTTGCTGAAAATTCTAAGTGCAAAATAACTTTTAACATTCAAGGAAAGTTGTTCTGTTCGGGCCCTGTAAAATTAAAATTAAGAGATTTTTGGTATGCAGCAGTATAAGGGAAGGATTCCCTTTCCAAAATTGCAGAATGGTAAGAGAAATGAATGGGATAAAAGCAAGACTGGATCCCATCAAGGTACGCATCAAATCCTGTAGCTCCAGGTCCTGCAGCAAGGGTAAGTTGCACCAAGATGTGAGTGCCAAAGGCTTTGGGTGGCTGGCCTCACCCTCAATGCATCACTATGTTTAGTACTTGTGGCCTCCCTGCTACTGTGGCTCTGCTGACTGTGGCTTTTATCAGCAGACTTTGTATGTTCTTGCTATCTCCAGGTTCTTGGGGTCTTCATTTCACCTATGACTTTGGTCTTTACTGCTGCACATATTGTCTTTTTAAGGGTACACTGCACGGCCTCCTAAGTCTTCAGAAACATGCATGGAAGTGGGTGGAAGATCACTGAATTTTAGTCAAGACCTTTAAAATTAGCACTGCTGAGGTGACAGCAAGTTCTGCTGCTAGCACGAACACTAGACTGGCAGCCTACGATCACAGCTGATGAATTGTCTAAGAGCCTCAATGGCTGAGACTGTTGAAAGGATTCCTAGAAACCAATTTCCTAGAAAGTTCTTCTCAAGAAGGGCCTACAGGGCTCTCTTCTCAATGAAGGCTTTACATTTTTGCAGCCATGTCTGAAGCTTTGGATTTTCCTGATTCCCAAGCTGTCCTTAAACTATGTTTCTCCTTTTCTTGATGCAAAATTCATGATTTATTTTTCATGTCAATTTTTTCATGAACCCTGATATCCATTGGCCCACATTTTCACACACTTCCTTCCAGATAAAATAGCAAGCCTTTTATATCTGCTTTTTACTCTGGGTTTTCATTACAGATCTAGCTAAAAGAAGCCAACATAATCTATATCTCAGTCAAATATTGGGCTTTTTAAATAATTTGCTCCAACATATCAATTAGTCAACCACCCTTAATCTCAGTTTCTTTCATATTTGGAAGACATGGACAAAATGAAGACAGTTTTCTGTTAGAGTGTAATATTTTGCCTCTAATTCAGCTTTCACTGCAGTCCTTCTTCCAGCTATAGCTTCCTGGGGCTGGTTTTACTCGTACATTCCTATTTAGCATTCTGTATACTGAGCTCCCATCAGGCTTAGCCTCTAGGGCCTCTCTACCCAGCATTTCCCAACCTGTGTTTACTCTTTCTATAAATCAGGCTCCAAAATTTCTAAATCCCATGGCCAGGTACATTTACAAGGATGACCCGGTTTCCCTGGTAACATACCTGTTTCAACCACTTCCCTATTGCTGGGACAAAATTCCCACAGCTGCCTCTTCAAAGCAACGTTAATTTGGTGTCACAGTGAGGGGAAGCAGAAGACAGATGATTATTCCATGGAGGCCTGGAATGGGGAGAGTGGACATGACACAGGGACAAGAATATGTTTCTTCAGAGTTTATTTTTTATGTTTTTGGTTGACTCAGGGTCTCACCACACAGCTCGGACTCGTACTGACCCTCCTATCTCAGCCTCCTCAATGTTGGCATTACAGGTGTGCTCCATTATCCCCATACTCCAGCTGGTTCAGTGCGTCCAGAGGCGGGGCCCATGACTGCTGGGGATTGAATCACAGTCCCTGAACTTGCTTAAGCTTGCCTGAGCAGAAGCTTCAGTCCGCTAAGCTCTCTTGCCAGCCCTGTTTCTTCAGATTTTGCATAAAGTGAGCCCCTCCAACCAGCTCCCACCTCATAAGAGTGCATTTAGCCCCTGAACTCATCAGTAGATAACATCTGCTGAGGAGCACTGAGATTTCATGACTCAGTCACAGTACAAACACATTAAACTTTTGGGGATCATTTTAGATTTAGGCTGCAAATCTATGATACAATTCAATGTCATATATTATGCATGTAATCAAACTGGTGGCTGCTAGTGTGTCTCATTGATAGAAAATAGACTATCATGTGCAAGTCTCTTGGTTAAAGCCAGAAAATAGAAGTAAAATAAAGGAGGAGAAGCATAAGGAGGAGGAACAGGGATAGGAAAAGGAAGAGGAGGAAAAGGAGAGGAAGAGACAAAAGTAAGTGTAGAGAAGATTGTAAAAATTGTCACCCAGAAATAACCATGTTCCTTCTCTTGTCATCTCAATCCATTCAAAAGATGTCTATGTCTGGCCCTTGTTTGCATTTTGTTCATTTTTAAAGTTGATAGAAAACATTGTTGTCCGATAAATTTGATTATGTAAGGTCTATATCACTACGGAGAGTATTACTGTGCCCTGTAGATTGCCCACCAGTCTTGCATAGCCGTGTCACCTAAAATATCCCATCCCACACTGCTCCTTCCATGGTAGTGAAAGATCTGAGCCTTAGGCAGTAGTCTTGCAGCATTCTTATCTTTCCAGTATGCCGCGCAACTCTTTCCTCAGGCTCAATGCAGTGGTTGGAGCACAGGCAGTCTTGAAGACTTCTACTTCCGTCCCAAGCGGTCCTAGGCCTCCGTCTGGTATGATGGAAGGGCTTTGCTGTAGTAGCAGTTTGTTTTCTCTTTCTGCTGGTATTTGGTAAGAAGCAGGTCTTTTTCTTGACCCCCTTCAAGTGACTTCCCTGTTCCATGCCTGGTATCAGTGCATAGTACACACGGGCATATTATTGCTTGGGTAAAAATCTTTACTAAATAATTCAATTCTTAACAGTTATTGCTTGATTCATATTACCCTAGTCAGCCTAACTTAACTAGAACACTTTTAATATTAGTGGTTCTCAAATTTTACCATACATTAGAAATAACTGGAAAATTTATAACTGAAAAAATGTGAAGCATCCCCTGGCAAGATAGTTCAGTGGACCAAGAGTCTGCTTAGGCAAGCACAGGGAACAGGGTTTGATCCTTGGCACCACATGCCACACCAGCCCTTCGCCCAGGGACACTGAGCTGGCAATGGAATCCAGGTGTGGTGGTGCAGCACGCCTATGATTCCAAAATGGGGGAGGCTGAGAACAGGAAGATCACAGCGAGTCTGAGCTGCATAGTGAGACCCTGTACCAAATACATTAAAAAAAGGAAAAAAAAAAAGCCAGGCACTGTCCTGAAATTTGGTGATTCAGTGAGTCTGACAGAGGGTAGAACATGCTTTTCGGCCAAGATGGTAGCAGTTGCAGATGACATTGGTCTGAGGACACCAAAATGACAATACCCAATGTAGATCAGAATCAGCAAATTGTATTGAAATGTTCAAAGTCTCCCATTTCAGTAAATACATTTTCATTAGTTTTCAGCCAGTATAACACAACAACCAATTTTTCTATAGCTGTTTTATTTTTCTTTTTTTGCGGAACCATTGATTGAACTCAGGCCCTTGCATGTGCCAAGAAAGTGCTTATTCCACTGAGCTATCTCCCAGGCCCCTTCATTTTACTTGGAGTGAAGAATTTAGTAGTTATGACCGAGGTATTATGACTCGCATCTGAACTTACAAAAATTGCTTTGTTTCTTTTTTTTCTTTTCTTTTCTTTTTCTTTTTCCTTTTGTATTTAGCACAGCACCTACAGGGTCTCACTATACAGATAAGTCTCTTAGTGTTCCTCCTGCTTTTATCCTCCCAAGCACTGGGATTATAGGCACATACCACCAGCCCCAGGCTCAGTCACCATCTCAGTGTGCCTCTGAGGTGGAGCCAGCATATTTGACATTTGAAGTTTCATGAAGACATTTCTCTTGGTCTCATATGTTTAAGATATTTCAGTATAAATTGAAGACTTGAAAAATGAAGTTATTTTTACTTCAAAGCTTCAAAATATTATTCCAATTTGATCATTAAAATTGTTTTTAGGAGTATGATGCCAAACCGATTCTCTATTCTTAATGAATGACTTGGATTTTTTGTCTGGGAGCAACGTGATTTACCAATATTTTCTTCAAACTATAAAAAGTTTCTTATAATTTACTTCAGAATGAAACATTTGGAGTAAGAATTCCCTCAGATTTCCATAGATATCTATTTGAGTCAAAGAAAATGGTTTTAAATTTTGCAAAATAATTTGTTAAGATGTACAATTTTTTAAATAATTTTATAGAGATACAAAATTAACATAGAGAAGCCAAAATTTCTTAGAGGATAAAACACTGTAGGTGTTGTGTGCTGTGATAAATAAACATAATTGTAAACTTCATTAGGTTGGGGCGACCTAGTAAATTAAGAAAGCTCATTTCTGGATAGGTTTGACTTTGGGAACTATGTCTGGTCACTCTCCCCTGTCTCTGTGCACTGTTCTCAGGAGCTGTTTCCCAGATATTGTGAGCAGAACAGCTTTTCTATGTAATGTCCTTCCATAATAATTTTCCTATATTAGAGCCATCTAATAATAACCTAAAATCTCTGAAAATGTGCTTAAATAAGTCACTCCTTTTAAAGTATTGGGTGTCAGGTGATTTTTCCCAACAACAGGAAAACTGACCAATATAGAAAATTTATAATAGAAAAATGATACTATTACTGTGACTATATCTGATCATGTATTTCAGAAGACCTTGAATGTGGCTGGCAGAAAGAGTTTGGAAAGATTTGGATATATGTGTGAGAGAAGCTCTGCAATGCTGTATACAAGATTAATTGGAGGTTCTGGTTAGAGCTCGGAATATTAGTGCACTACTAGCTATGCAGACAGTGAAGGAAAACCTCAAGACATTTCCGATAGGAGCCAGCCTCAAATTGGTAATAAGTAGAGACCTTGTATATTGTCCTCAGGCAGAAGGGAATCTTCATTTTGCCAATATTCTGTGATTTTGCAGGATTTGCAAACTGAGAGAAGTGGAATATTTATTTGGCAGAAGAAATTTCAAGACAATCCAACTTTCAGACTGTGGTATGAGTACTAACAGATACTTTTAGCTAGATGAATAATAAAATCTGGGAACAAAAAGGAATACAGACATACTTAGGAAAAAAATGCATTTTAAGGGCTCCAAAAGAAACATCAGGTGAAGTTGGGATCCAAAGAAGTATGATCTATTAGTAGTTTTGTGCCATTTGGATGACATCACTGATTTTTAACATGGGTATAAACCGACATGACTTCAGGAACTTTTGGAAATCAGCAGGCTCCTAGACCTGGCAGAATCAAGGGTTCAAATGTGTAAACATTTCATTTGAGAAGGCAGGTTGTGTACCACCCTCTTGAGAAAGACCTCTTAGGGAACTGACTTCCAGGGTGTGTTTCAGTATGAGCCCCTTCCAGGGGCCCAGCAGCAGTGGCAGCCACAATCCAAGGGTGTCCAGCCACTGAGCAAGTGGATGCCAAAACCTGGTGTGCTCCACAGGATCATTCTTGTACACAGAGTATGAGTTGCGAGGTCATGGAGACTCAGATTTCAAAGGAAGGCCTGCAATGTCAAGTAAGTATCCCTGAAGGAACAATGTATATCTGGGAATAAGCCGGGCTTTTTGGTGCATGCCTGTATTCCCAGCACTCAGGAGGTCAAGGCAGGAAGATTGTTGTGAGCTTGAGTTCAAAACCCACCTCGGATACAAGGTGAGCTTGAAGCCAGCCTGAACAGCATAGTGAGAACAGGAGCCTGTTCTCAAAAAGACCAAAAAAAAAAAAAAAAAAAAAGGTTCTGGTTATAAGTCTGCAGATTCAGTAACGACCCCAGGAAAGTGGTAGATTCTGTAGCAACTAATGAACATTCTGCTCAATTTCAGTCGTGCTTTGGTCCAATTCCCCACTTCTTTCTTTTATAATGAAAATATTTATCCTGTTCTAATGAATAATTGAATTATTTAACTTGACTTTATTTTATGCAGAGGTATGAGTTTTCTTTGAGTTACAGGAAAGTCTTTGACTTGAGACTATTTAAAAATTTTTTTTTTGAAAACTGCTGGGACTGCTGATATTTACGTAAATGCAACACTTACTGTGGCTTGTGTAAAGGACTGTTGGGACACATTAGGCAGAATCATTAGCTTGTTATCAAGTTTGGGGGAATCAAGCACGTTTAGAGAGCTATGTCTGAGTGTCCATTACCAAGCAGTGGTGTGATGTTTGAGCTGCCTCGTCAACTTGTTTGTCGAGAGCTGCCTCGGGAGTTAGTAAGGCACCCTGCTGCATGGAGAAGGAAGGTGCACCTTGGGTAGTATTGCTAATTCCTGAGTCTTTTTAAAAATTAAGTTTATTAGTACATTTTAGGCATACTTAATGATCATCTCCTTCATATGGAATTTGTGCTCATGCATGATATATTTTGACTCCTCATTTTCCCCAGTCCCCTCTCTTTCCTTCAGCACATTTCCCCTCCCTATTTACAACGTTTTGATTCCATTTTATCCCTTTTAAATCTTTTTTCCCCTTTCCTTCTTTCCTTTTCCTCTTCTCCCTCTTAGTTTTTCTTTTCTTTGCAACACTTTTTTTCCCTATGTTGTACATTTTGGCCTTATTTGCTTTTTAAATTTCTCACACCGGGGAGACAACATGACGTTTACATATGTGATTCTGATTTATTTCGCTTACGTGTGTGGTCCCAAACTGTATCCATATTCCTAGAAATGTCTCAAGGTTATTATCTTTTATTGCACAATAGTACTTAATTGTAATAAGCAGTTCTCCTGCTCTTCTTAATGAACTGTATAATAAGTAGCTGTAATAATAAGTAGCTATATTGGATAGAATCTTGGGAAGGCACAACATACATTTCTGGAGTGAGAAAAACTAAATGGATATTGGTATGCAATATATACTCTTTCAAACTTCATCGTCTTCTACAACTAAGATTTGTGATTTTTCACTACGTTTAATTTTTAATAACACATTTCCTGGTTTTGTACAATAATTCTACTGTCTTAGGTATAACTGTGGGTACCAGATATTTTATTAGAAAGTTTGTTTATTTTAAAGAGTTAACTTTGAGAACATTTTTAGTACAGAAAATTCATTATTCATATAGTATGCTGAGACAAATGAAAACCTACATCTGAAAGTGTGTGTATAATATTCCTGATATTTTCTTTGATTAATTGACTTGGTTTGTATTTTATTCAACCTATGTTCATATATATATATATATATATATATATATATATATATATATATTTGCAAACTAAATTTTCTTTTTCTTTCTGTTACACATTATTTTTCATTTTTTCACTTTTTGTCCTCTTATTTGACCTTTATATATGAAATATCACACTGTAATGAAACCTATTTTTGTATTTATTCTTTTTTTGGCAGAACCAGGGATTGAACTCAGGCCCTTGCACTTGCCAGGGAAGCGCTTATTCCACTGAGCCATCTCCCCGGCCCCTATTTTTGTATTTATTAACCGATTACCATATTCCTAAGATGTGAGAGTTTATAACAAGAAAAAGCATTATGTATACAATAGAAAAGAATTAAAATGGATTTTTACTGCTCTTTGTGAATAAAAATTGCTTAATATATATGTATGAAGTTGTAGGTCTGGATTTGAAGTAATTGTTTACCTTCAATCATCAAATTATCACTCAATTTTTAAAGAAAACCTCAAGAGAGATAAGGAAATGCTTTAATAAGTTGCTTTACCCCTAAATCCCCTAAAATTCTACAACCAGTGGGATGTTTTTAAATGACAGAAAGGCTGAAAATTTTTCTGCATGATGAAGCACCAGTTCTAGATAACGAGAGATTATTTACCTGAAAGAGTTTTAGCTCCTTTGCTCTTTAAGTGTGCATTTGAGACAGAAAATCTGTGCACATTTTTGTTCTATAAAATCATGCTGGGAATTAAAGAATTCAAACAGAATCTGAAACAATTTGTTCTAAAGTCTTTTCATTGGATGAATCAGTTTATACAGGTAAATCATTTTGCTATCAGAAAGCATTTAACTCTGCTCTCATTGAAATATTTTTCAATGAGCATGTTTGGAAATGGAAAAAGAAAATTTATGTATTTTCAGAAAAAAAATTTGATTTGTGGGAAATGAGAGATTGATGGAAAACCTCAGGCAAATAATTGCTTTGTGAAACTATACCTCATCCAGTAATGAAAGTGGGAAAAACAGTAATATCAAATAATATAGAACTTATTGTGGAAAAAATAAAACCATTCTACTGATGAAAAGTGCCACTATCTCTAAATGGTGTCTCTGTATTTTGTTTGCTATAGTATTCTGAAAGAAATTTAAGCTTTGAAAAAGACAGTAGTATAATCTTTTAAAAAAGAAGAGTGGGTTTATTCTTGCTTTAAAAAATTCAGCTGTGAAAATGAAATTGAAGAATTGCGTTCACAGAAAATCGTCAAATGCCCTGCCTTCTTCTTTTCCCTTATTTTCCACAGAAGCATGAAGTCATTCAGTGATGCTGAGTATACAGGGTATAAGTAATTGAAAATTGTATAGCAGCAAGTAAATCACACATTATATTTTAATTAAAATGATGACATTTTAAGCATCTTAGAAGAAAAGCTAAAATTTATCAGATTAATTTTGAAAGGAACACAAGTAGAGAAGGAGTCACTTTATAAACTGCAATGGGATGTTCTCATAAATATTGAGGGATATATAATTGAATGATTGAATAGAAATTTAATCAAATTTATAATGTTTTGCCTGCCGTTGGAGTAGCATATTTCTAATCCATAGAGTCTAGACATGACATTCACCCTTAGCGTGAGTGTTTTTCATTCCAGGAATTTTCCAACCTGACATTTCTTTACATTGGTTTTGGGTACATCAATGAATGTGCCAAGTAATCAGATGGCGAGCACTTTTCCCTGTGATATTTAACAGCAATTAATATGCTACTTACCCACATACAAACACAGGGGAAAGTGAGATTTGAATAACATATATTTACATAAAAATATATAGGTGAAAAAATAATTTAGTGATGTATCAAACTGAATACTCAAAGTATATGCTCAATTTTATTAATTTTTAAGGTAGAAATTTTATTTGTGCATATTTGTAGCACTTCATGTATAAGACATGCCTCAGTTCCATGTTTTTGCACCTCCTCTGAGTGCCCCTCTACCTTTTTCTATCTATCTATCTATCTATCTATCTATCTATCTATCTATCTATCTATCCAACCATCCGTCTATCTATCTCTCTATCTGAAATTCATGATGATTGTATTTCTTCAAAGGACAGGAAGAATGCACCCAAACCTTCACAATTCTCCCTTCTTTTTAATTACTATCTTTCCTGCCTCTCCTTCATTTTTTGCTCCTGTTTTACACATACCACAACTCTATCTTACTATTTTCTATTCTCTATCTATCTATCTATCTATCTATCTATCTATCTATCTATCTATTCTGGTTTTCACATAAGAGAGTTTATGTGTTGAAATACTTCTTTGTCTGACTTCATTTAATGTTGTTTTCTCCAGGTGTATCCATTTTTCTCCAAATGACTCAAATTTATCCCCCTTTATAGCAAAGTAGTACTCCAATGTGTATTAATGTAACATTTTATTTATAAATTCATTTGTTGATGGACATTCAGGCTCCTTCAAGGAGCTGTTTTAAATACATATTTATACCTCACTGTAGTATGATGACTTTATCTCTTTCTGCAAAATGACAATTTTATAATAATAGCTGAATCAAATAGAATTTCTATTTTTGTTTTTTGAGGAATTTCCATACTGCTTTTCATAGTGCATAGAGCAGTTTATGTTTTTCCTAACGACAGCAAGTCTTTTATTCCTCAAAGCCGCTCTTTTATTGCTATTATTTAATTACTGAAGTACAGCCATTCTTTCTGGAGATGAAATCTCAGTGTTTAAATTTGTATTTGTGCTATCTGTGTCCAGTAAGGTTGAGTATTTTTTCAAGATTTTATTGGTTTTGTGAATGTCATATGAGAAGGGTTGTTTTCATTTCAGACGCATGTTTCTGAGAGGATCTCTGAATATGGGGAGTCTAATGTTCTATATGTATTACCTACATATTACTCCTTTATCTGATGGTAGCTGGCAAAAGTTTCCCTATTGTGTGAATTATCTCTTGAGTATGCTGTTGGTTGCTTTACTAAGTAGACTGTTTTAACTTATGTGATCATATCTGTTTCTTTCTTTCTTTCTTTCTTTCTTTCTTTCTTTCTTTCTTTCTTTCTCTTTCTTTCTTTCTTCCTTCCTTCCTTCCTTCCTTCCTTTCTTTCTTTTTTTAAAAATATTTTTAAAATTTTTTTTGGCCATAGTTTTATTGATAAACAAATAGCAATGAGACAGTTTCAAATCAAATCGGTAAGACAGTTTCAATAATTAACACACTGCATACATTATTCTTAGTGGTTAATTGCTGCACAAGATGCGGATTTGAGATCCTATTTACAAACACCATTAGAACATATCATTCTATTCATTAACAGAATGTAACTATATATCTATCCCAACCACTTTGAATATACAGATACAAAATGTACATTCATCTGTATACCTTTTTTGTTAAGTTCCGTTATTTGAATATTATAGGTGTGTAAACTCAGCAAAATATTCTAAAAGAGTCCAGTAGCCCATAATAGTATTGGGTCTTCTGCTTACCTGGCAATGTCAGAAACTGTTGACCTGAGTCCCCCACAGTTCAACATAACAGCATGGCTTTATTTCTTATATTTCATTTTTATACTTTTCTGCTGGATGGTTAAGACCAAGGCACAGCAGGACCTATGCAACAAGAGTTGTAGCTTTCGGGTCTGAGAAGATCAGTGAAATCCTCTCAGGATTTATCCCGAGTTCCTGTACCTCAGATAGTAGAACCTTTGTCAGTGTCAGCCATGTGGATGAGTCACGGCCATTCTTGGCCAATGTGCTCTTTGTGAAAGCCTGAGAGAACGTTTTTTCTCCATGTGACTCTCCTTAGGCACACTCTACATCATCAATCACTTTCCTCTTTGGCCGCATAATCTCCTTGATCAGAAAATGTGGGACACTACCAAGTTACATGACGTTACAGTACAAGTTCTCATATGTCCTGAGTCTTAATTGACCTTAGAAGGCTAGGGCCATAATGTAGGCTTTCCTTGCAGCCCTCCTTGTTCTCTAATTTTGGTCTGCAAACTTAGGTTGATAACCATCCAGAAGACAAGCTTATTGTTATTATCAAACGATTTAGGCTATCAAGCTTAACCTCACTATCTCTCTGCATTTCAAACATCTTAGGCATAATAAGGAACAGGTATTTTTCATCAAGTATTCTTTCTTTCTTTTGTTCTTTCTTCTTTGTTTGTTTACCTTCACATGACAGGATTTATAAGCTCTAATTTAAAAAAAATATATTTTAAAGAGAATAAAAAATAGTAAAAAAATTAGAAATGATACACAATTTAATAAACAAAACGGTAAAAAATCAACTGTGATTGTTGTTTTACATGTTGTCTTCAAATTAGCTGTTGAGAATATCAGATATAAAGATGCAAACTCAATGTTATTTTTGTGCAGCTCAGGTTCTATTCAGAAATTGAAAAAGTAAGTGGAAAACTTCCAACTTATAAAGTCCTAGGCCCCATGGATCCTTGTAAAATTCCACAAGAACTTTAAAAAAGATTCAATACCAATACCCTTCAAACTCTTGAATGAAATTGAAAGAGAAGCAATGCTCCAGATGTCATTCCTGAAAGGAAACTGTCTTAGTTACTCTTCTCTCATTGGTGGGACAAATACCCGACACTCAAAATGAAGGAAGGAAAGGTTTATTTAGCTCACAGTTACTGAAGGTTTCAGTCCACACTCAGCTGGCTCCAAGGCAGAGTGGCACAGGGCAGAGGGCAACCTTTCATGGTGGCGGCAAAGAGCAAGAGCGCAAGGGAGGGATAGCAGCAGCTCAAGCAGCTGGCTTCTCTTCCCACCTTACATTGTAATACAAACTACCTGCTTCAGGCAGGGGCAGCATCCTCACCCACAGTAATCAATCACAAACTCCAGAAACTGCCCCAAGACTGAGTGGGGCTTTGGAGGGACAACTGTACACAAACCACAACAGAAAACTTACCTTAATTCTAAAGCCTGAAAAAGATCCAATAAAAAAGGTTTTCAGACCAATTTTGGTGATGAACGTAAATGCAAAAATTCTCAATAAGGCACTCACCAATGGGATGCAGCAAATCATCAAAAACATCACACACCATGATCAAGTGGGTTTCATCCTAGGGATGAATGGATGGTCTACAAAATCAACAGCATAATATGCCACATTTATCATTCAATGTTTTACTAGAGAATCAGATATAACACAAGACATACAAATGTATAAAAATGTGTGAGACTGCCTTACAATGACCACCCCCAAACCTGGATAAGCAGGGTGCAGAAAGTCTGCATGCTGGCAACTGAAGAATTCAGTTCACTATCTGTAGCTCACCGCAGTGTCCGCTGCAAATCCATTTCAGGAATGGATGAGAAAGGTCTATGAGAAAGGTGGAAGAGTTGTCAGAAGGTCAAAAGATCTGCACCAGAAGCCAAAGTGTCTACACTGTAGCCCAGGAAAGGACACCCAAGCTGAGGGAGAAGACTGGAGCTCGTCCAAAGAAACTAAAGCAGCCCTGCACTTCCTCGTTTCTCCTTTATGCCATCCAGGTGCCCAGAGGTCCTAGAATGTGGAATTGCTGAGTCAGCTTACATAAACTTCTCTTAAATGAAAGTCTCAAGTTGACAGAATCAATCAACCATCACACAACAGAAAGGCAAGGACAAAGCCCACATGATCACACAATCAATAGCTGCACAAATGTTCATGATTTAAACATTCACAATTAAAATCGTGAAGAACACAGATGAGTAAGATTTGCATCTCAACCTGATAAAAGCATTGTGTGGCAAAGTAACAGCAACGCCAGATAGAATGGAACGAACCTGAAGGCCATCACTCTAAAATCAGAAGCGAGAAGGCTGTCTTTTATCTTCACTCCTGTGCACAGAGTGCTTTCTTTTTTAATGTATTTTGTTGTTGCAGCATCTCACTACGCAGCTTGGACTCATGGCGATCCTCCAGCTTGCAGCCTCACTGGTGCTGGGATTACAGTCCTGCACCACTACGCCTGGACCCTGGACGACTCAGTCCATCTTGGGGGTGGGGCTGGCACGGCTTGTGGTGCAGAGATCAAACTGTGATCCCTGAGCTTGCCTAAACTGGTGCTTCGATCTGTTGAGCTACCTCTCACTATAATTTACACAACAGCACCCAATAACATAAAATAAGACTTGATCTAACCAAGAAATTGAAAAACGTACACACTGAAAACCAAAGTTTTCTGGAAAATAAAAAGAGATCTCAAATGTTATCAGAAAATGGGAACCCACCTTGTTACTGACTAAACAACCAGTATGCTCAAAATCATTATAGTTCCAAAACTCTACACATACTTACCCAATCTTAATCAAAATACTAATAGCATTTTAAAAAATATAAAAAGCAATCCTAAAATCTTCTTAGGACCAGAAGAGAACTAGAATAGCAAAAGAAATTCTGAGCAAGAAGGGAAAGAAAAGAAGAATCAAAATATCCGACTAAAAGGCGTACTGCAAAGTTACAATAGTAAGAACAGCATGTTATTTTAAACAAAGCACAAAGTGAAACAAAACCAAGCACCAGGATGGAAGAACAAAAGAACAGGAGAGACAATCCAAAATTACCTCCAGCTGCTCTTATCTGATCTTTGGCAAACAAGCCAATTTTTTTTTTCCAAATACTTTGAAAAAAAATGTACCTTCTTTAACAAATGCTTTTGGAGAAACTGGATATCCACATGCTAAAATTTAATCTAGGTGGATGTTTCTCACCATACACTAAGTTAAATTTAAAAATGGATTAAAGATCTAAATGTTAGAATGGGAAGCCTTCATCTGCTGGGAGACAGTACAGGTAGAGCTTTTGCAGACACAGCATTGTTCTCGCTCACTCTGAGGGCTGTTTGCCTCATTTGAGACCCAGCAAATAACCACAGTTTAAGATGTGCCATAGTGAGTAAGGAAGAAGTTTGCCACAGAGATCAGTCCACAGGGATTACCTCAGGGTTTATTCAGTTGGAAGCTCCTGTTGCTTTGCTGATTTTTCCATTCTGTGTTTCCAATCTTATAGCTGTCAGATGATGTGGTATTTTACAATGACAGTCATTTGGCAGGCGCCCAAATCCTCCAGATTGTTTTTGTTGTTGTTATTGTTGTTGTTGCTGTTCCTTGAGTGTGTGAATATTTGTCCTGACCAGTAAAGGGCTTTGTCTCTGTATGGAATAATTTTCTCGCTTTCTCCAGTTCTCCTGAACAATTTTTTAAAAATGTAATTGTTATCTAACACTAAACTTATGGAAAAGTAAAGTTCATATTTTGAAGTAACTGCCTACAAATATATCTGAAAATCTATGTATTTAGGACAGTGACATCATGGGTTATCTATTCTGCTTATTACTCTAAGCCAGGCCATTGTCACAGAGTGAGGAATAGAAGAATCGGGATTAATTCTAAGTGCGCACTCAGACTGAATTCTAGTTTTCTTCCAATTTCCTTTACTAAAACGAAGCTTGTGTGCTTTCAGCAAACACATGAACATTCAGTTGTACAATCAAATGACAATGGCAAATGAATTCAAATTTACATTGAAAACTTATTTATTTTAAAACAGAGTATTTAGAGTTGTGGCTAGAAATATGAAACTTGGCACTATCGCTTCTAAATGTGTGAATGCACATTTTTAAATTAAAGTAAACATGAGAAAAAGTTGCATTTTTGAATGAATCAAACTGTATAACTTTCTATAAATAACAAAAGAATATCTGATTGACCTGATATTTAAAACAATTGTCTAATCATGTTGATTCTCCTCCTGCTTTGGAAGTTATATTTTAAGAACAGCTCCTTCCTTGCTTTTTCTCTGATGTCAATTAGTGGTTGTTTGTGCTTTTTGTAGTTCTGCTACACTGAACATGCTGTATTTCCCCGTAAAGGTCAAAATATAGTAAAGTCATAGTACATTTTAAAAATACAATTACAATTTTGATCTTTACCTACTATTAGGTGAACACAAGGCACATTTAATGTGAGCACATGTTTAAATGCGGCTTAGTGTAAAAGAAAGAAATGTTTCATCATTTTGTTAGTATTACCAAGATATATGAAGATTGTTTTTAACAAAATTTGATGACTTTTTATTTTATTTTTATTTTTTTTAAGTTTATTTTATTTAGAGTGTGTGTGTGTGTGTGTGTGTGTGTGTGTGTGTGTGTGTGTGTGTATGGCCAGCTCAGCCCACCAGGGGGCAGGCTGGCTGGCATGTGGTGCTGGGGGATTGAACCGTGGTCCCTGTGTTTTGCTAAGCTTGTTCTAAGTAGGTGCTTTAAACCACTGAGCCATCTCACCAGCCCTGACTTTTTATTTTAAATGGAAACTTGATAGTATTATTTCAGTTAAAAAAACAAAGTCAGACATAAAAAGGGACAAATACTTTCTCACTTCATTTTTGAGCAAATTGTTAAATACACTAAAAAGAGGTTTTCAGGAAATAGGGGAGGACAAATAGGAAGGAGGTGTACATTAAACACATTCCAGAAATGTGTTGCATAGTGATGATACTCACACAGCATTTGGAATGTATTTAATTTACTTGAATTATACACTTAAAATGTACAAAATTGTAAATTTTGCTTTACAGATTTTACTTCATTATATTAGAAAAAATATTGTAACATTTAGAAATCACATGCATGTATATGTAAACACAGAGTTCATTCACATTAATAAAGAATATACTCTAAAGCTTTAAAGCCATAAAAAGAGAAGTATACCATTCCACTTGTTTTCTTCTGATATCAGAAATATCCCTGTATGCACATTGTGGAAAATAAAACAATTACCTAATTTTTATATAATATAGATTCATTTAAAAAACACTCCCCTATTTTAGTGCTGAAAAACCTGAAGCAAAGCCAGTTTTGCATATACAGGTATCATTCCTCATGATGTAGACATGATAATCATGGATAACAATAACATAAATTACATTGTAAAATGATATTTGGTGAATGAGTACCAGTAGCACCATGTTGAATTTTATTAAATTATCTTTGCCTAAGGAATTGAATTAATAATTGCTACTTTCTGGAGATATTGAAACTCATGGAAAAACCCAAGTTTGTCTTTACAAGTAGAAGACAGTGATTGTTTGCAGTTTATATACACATAAATGAAAGTGTAAATATAGTCCACTATAAAACTTGGAATTTAAAGATCTAAATAAAAGTTAGATTATAGGAAATAGTGCAGTAGACTTTGTGGATGTGGGAAGATTTGTGAATGGATGGAGAGGAGGGAAGAGGACTCAAAAAGGATTAGAATATTATATGTACATGTGGTACCTCCCAAAGTGAGTATATTCACTATGAATTCCAAATATGTACTAATAAAAAATAAACTCTGAAAATGTACAAATGCCACAACAAGAGCAAATACATTATACAATAGAAAGTTTTGCTTTTAATATTTCAGAGTGTAGAGCGCTGAATGTGGGAAATAAAGTATTTGTTTTCATGTAAGAGGAAAATTACATACTTGTTTGTACTAGTTAAAATATTGGAACAAAAATCAATGTATTATGTGCCTGCTCCCTAGTATAAAACCTTTCCTATACTGTTGAATTCATTGCAAAGTAGTCCCTAATGGCATTATTACTCATAGAATGAAAAGTCCGTGTATCACTATGAACTAATGGGTATTTCATAAATATAGCTGTATGTCTAGGAACTAAAGCACTATACTCATGTTAGTATAGGAGCCAATGTCTCTACCTCACTTGAACATTAGTTAGCAGAGGCGTATCTACATAGAGGAAAGAAACTGTACTAGAAATATTAAGTAATTTTTTTAATTTATTTTATTTAGAAACAAATAACAATGAGACAGTTTCAAAACAGGTTAGTAGGACAGTTACAATAATTAATGCATTGCATATTGTTGTCTTCATAGTGGTTATTCATAGTACAAGATGCAGACATGATATCCTATCCAAACACTCTTAGTACGAATATTTCTTCTCATTGAATTAAGAGAAAGTAGCTGGATATTTATCCTAACTATTTTGTATACACAGATACAAAATTGTCCTTCATTTATATCCCCCTTTTTTTATTTAGTTTTGTCAGAGATGGGTAGTCCATTGCCACTTAAATATTGTAGATGTGTGAATTCAGCAAAATAATCCAATATAGTCCAGTAGTTCATAATAGTAGTGGGTTATCCGGAGGACTCCAATCTGACTCCTGTTTGTGAGCCTGTTTTCCTTTTTTCTCCCCACAGTTGCTGCCTCACATTTTTTCCTGCTCCTAGTCATCACTCCCCAAATGACTTTGGCTAAAGTACTTAACATTTGCCTTCAGTTTGGTTCTGAAAGCAGCTCAAACAGCCCCGTGGTGACAAATGTGAGAGACTCAGTGTCTACTGTTATTCACAACAGATCAGTTTCAGGTGCACTTGAGATCATATTAGTGAAGTGGTTTTGATTTTTTATTTATTTTTTCCCATAATTTTATTGAGAAACAAATAGCAATGAGACAGTTTCAAACCAAATTGGTAGGACAGTTTCAATAATTAACACATTACATACATTCTTCTTAGTGGTTAATTGCTGTACAAGATGAGGGCATGATATACCACTTACAAACTCTATTAGAACAAATCCTTCCATTCATTAAGAGAATGTAACTATATATTTATTCTAATCATTTTGAATACACAGATACAAAATGGACATTCATCTTTATCCCTTTTTTTTTTTAGTTCTGTTATTTGAACATTATAGGTGTGTTAACTCAGCAAAATATTCTAAAAGAGTTCAGTAGTCCATAATAGTAGTGGGTCTTCTGCTTCATTGGCAATGTCAGAAGTTGTTGACCCGAGTCCCCCACAGCTCAACTTAACATCATAGCTTTACTTCTTATATTTCGTTTTTATATTTTTCTACTGGATGATTAAGACCAAGATAAAGCACGATCTATTCAACAAGAATTGTAGCTGGATCACAAATTTTACACAAATGTAATAGGATTGGGTTGGATGATTTAAAGTTCTTTGTCAAGCATGACATTACTGTGACAAAAGGTCAAAAGAAAATTAATTTGTTACAGTTGGCATTTATATGGCTCTTGACTATTTCATAGAAAAATCGCTTAATTAAAACTTGGAAGTCCATGTAAGAAATAATTCCTAGATTCAGAAGACAACTAAGGATAGGAATAAAACAAAATAATGCGATATTATTGGCATTAATTTAAGATTGTACAATTTATTATATTACATGTTTTTTTTTTGCTTAGACATGGTTATGTAGGCTTCAGAATTAAATCTCCAAGAATGCAATAGGCATTTACAATTTAACCCATCGAATATTAATTGAAGGATTATATAGAAAAATATAAGCTAACATACAGACTGTCAATACTCAATGGTAAATTCTCTTTGATACTGGCACCCAACAAAATAGTTCAATTTAGCTTCATTTGACAGTGCCTGGAGTATATCCTCAGATAAGATAGAATGTCTAGATTCTTTCAATTTTTATTAATTTTTGAAAGGTTATGGTTATGATAATGACTATCAAATATTGCAAAATTTACTTTAAAAATAATACTATGAAGTGAGACTAATTGGTTATTTTTTTATTGGTAGAGGGTATATGCATAGGTTTTATAATTAAGAAGCATTTAAATTATTAAAATCATGATTTACTTCTTATGTTAGATAGTTCCCCCAAACTTTTGTATGTTTATTATTTATTTATTATTATTTATTTTTTTGTGGAACCAGGGATTGAACTTCAAACTTTTGTAAATGTAAGCATATTGTAAGTATAAAATTTACTGTCCAATCCATATTCCTTTTTTTATTATTCTCTAAGAATTTAAAACAAGTTTATTCATAGTATATACCCTTGAATAGCTCCAAAAAAGATAAGCTTAAAAATGATGAACTCAGAGTTCTGAAAAATGTTGTAATCATTTATTTATTCTTTAACAATGTAACATGAAAATAAATTCGCACACTTTCTTACTGTGAAAGTCATTTTATGTTTACAAAGAAGATTGTCTATGCCGATTCCAGGATACATTTTATGCACAATTCTTACTTACCAAAAAGTGAAGCTTGCAGGGTAAGTAAGTACACTTTATGTTTTACATATAATCCTCCAATTTGCTGACGCTCTGTCAATATGACAAAGTAAAAAAACAAACAACAAAAAGTAAAACAACAAAAGTAAACAAACAAAAATACATTTGCTAGGCTACATTCCCTTCAGACTGTATTCATTTTTCAGGTGAACATTCTGAGCTGCAATCTCTCTTTATTTTTTCAGTTTATCTCAATCTATTAAAAAGATTTATGGTTCATACAGATTTCCTTCTAATACTTTCTCATTAAATTTGATCTCATATTTCAAATTTTTTGTAGGCATCACCCTACTCAACTGTGAACATGTATGTATTGCATTTTATGACCATAATATAAATATCCCGGAAACATGGAAGCCTATGAAAATACGAATGTAATTATAATATGGAAACAAGCTTAATTTACTCATGTGTTATGGAATTATTAAAAATTAAATTTCACTAGTCTTAATTTCCTGATCTTAAATTAATGAAAAATAATTAAATCTTCACACAATATCGTCTTTAGATTACCTAGGGCCACTTTTCATTGATGATAAAAAGGTTAAGGAATCTGGCTTTGGGGCCTGGGAGATGGCTCAGTAGAATAAGGGCTTCCCTGGCAAGTGCAAGGGCCTGAGTCCAACCCCCGGTTGGCTTTGTGGGAATATTTTCCATTGTGAACTACAGAAAACCACAGAGAAAGAGAGAAAACTGTGCGGCATTCAGAAGGCTGCAATGAAGCAGCTTTTGATAGCTTCTGAAGTTCAGAGTGGTTGAATGAGCCAAGTGGTAAATTCAGAGAAGCTGCTGGCTTTCTAGTTGTCTTCGCTCCACTTTCTGGGCTTAAGTGACAAATAGGTGTCTGCTGCTCCCGCTGGAGTGTCTTGCTGTTGTTCTTGTCGCGCGCTCTCTTCCATCCGCTGACACGGTACATCAGAAGTTCCCTTAGCCCATCACCAGGGGCAGAAGCACCTCTTCTTACTTCCTGAACGAGGCAGTTTTCAGTACTGAACTGAATTCCAGAAGAAAAAGAAAGAAAGAGAAAGAAAGAAAGAAAGAAAGAAAGAAAGAAAGAAAGAAAGAAAGAAAGAAAGAAAGAAAGAAGAAAGGAGGGAGGGAGGAAGGAAGGAAGGAAGGAAAAAAGCAAGCAAGCTAAAGCTGTGGTTTAGATTTAAATGCCTGGGTCGTCACTATTTCTAATATTAAAAGGGATATAGGCAGGCAATGAAGGAATAGCCATTTAACTGATTATCTGTGTTACCTGTAACAAGTGCTTATGAAAGTCAAGTTGGAATTCAGAAAATAATAAGATAATGAAAACAAGGGCTGTGAGAGAGTCACCACAGAGATGGATGTAAGAACGCTAAGAAGTCGGAACGAAAAGGTAACAGATGATTCTCAGATTAAGACTCATGTCAAAGATTAGAAAATATTACGACTGTGGTGTCAGAAATCATTATTTTCTATACATATATAACTGAGAAGTTTGAAAATTAATGCCAAATGTTTAAATATGTAATGGAAATTTAACAGCAGTGTTTATGAAGTTACTTTTAAACATTTGTAGAAATGCATAAGGTCCTGTAAACCAAAGAAGTTGCAGAGATTATGAGGGTGTTTTAGATTTTAAGGGTCCAATTGGGCAACATGCTTTTCTATGTGAGACCATAATGCCCTGGAAAAGCAAAGAGAGGGTGCAAGAGCGTTACCACGCAGGCCTGTGAGAAGAGACATTTGTGCAGAGAGCCCCGGTCATTTTTGTCCCAGTTTTTCAGTCACATTAATTTCTAGAGGATCAGGTGGGCAAGAAGGAAGGTTGAGCTGACCTTACAGTTCACCTTCCCAGGGACAAAAAATAAATGCTTTGAGAAACGATGTAAAGGTTGGAGTTAGAAACAAAAAGAGTGGGGGAGGGGGAGCAATGTGTGGGGCAGAAACTACGAAGAGGAGAGTTTTAATTAAGCTCTCAAAAATTTTTAGATATTTCATGCTAGATATCTCCTCCATCAAGACCATCCCGGATTGTGGCAAATAGAGAGAAGGAAGGGCTTATTTTAGACAACTTTATGAAGCACTGTCTTCACAGGCACTGCTGTAACAAAATACCATAGAGTGAATATTCTAAAAACAAGGAGAATGTATTTTTTATAACTCCTGATGCTATGAAGTCTATAGTTAAGAGGGCAGTAAATTCTGATTCATTTCTTGCTTTTAAGATAGCAACTTACCTTCATGTCCTTAAATATCAACAGAATGATCACTTTTGTAATCATACCAATCCTTCCTATTTGACCTCTGTACTCATGGGTTTGTGGTTTCCAAATGTGTCACCTCCTCATTCTTTCACTTTGGAGGTTGAATTCACTCCTTGAATTGGAGACATGGGAGTACAAACATTTAGAGTGATACCATAGAGAGAGGAATATTTTACAGGTCAGATTCAAAGTAAGGGAAAGTAAACAAAAATATTAACAAAATATAGAGTTGATGAAATAGCTCAGCAGAATAAGTGCCTGCTTAGGCAAATGCAGGGACCAGATTCAATCTCCTGCACCACAAGGGGCCCTGGCCCTGCCTCTGGGCACACTGAACCCACCACTGAGACTGGGCGTAATTGCACGCATCTGTAATCCCAGTGTTGGACAGGATGAAAACAGGAGGATCACTGCAAGTCATAGCTGTGTAGTGAGACCCTGTAGCAAATGCATAAGTTTGTGTTTATAAATTATAAATATTTATAGGCTATAAATATTATAAGTTATAAATATTTAGCAAAATGAATAAAAATCCTAGGTGCCATTGTGGTATAATGAAGCTAGACACAAATGAATAAGAGTGTTGGATTATGTTAGTATGAAACTTTTTAATATATGAAATGAATTTATCATAATTTCAGGCAACTTAGTGTTGACTTACATACAACACACTTGTTGTTATAGGTTCAAGGAATCTGTTTAGAAGCCAGAACCATTTTCAGCCTCAGTTTGGTGATGAAGTATAGATGTGCATATATGTATATAAATAGGAACTTGCAAACTTAGTTTATTAAATATCAAATTATTTTGTGCCAGTGTTTTCTGATACAGAGAAAAATGAAAGGGAAAATAAGCACAACAAATATACGAATGTCAGATCTATAATTTCTATCAAGAACTATTAATAAACGTGAATTCAGAATGAATATTATTTTACGAAATATAGAGTTTTTAAAAATGGTCTCTACAAATAAATTGTAATATGATTAAGATACTTTATGACAATTCTGGTGAACAAAATGCTCTTGTCGTCTATGAGAACTGGAAAGTTTAGAGATGAAACTTTGTCAGCCACTTAATTTCAAAATAAGTCAATAGTTAAAGGAAAATATATAAACATCTTGGTCATATTGTATCTAATCATCAAAAGTTATAAATATATGACTATTCGCTATATTATCTTTTAAATATTCCACCCACATTAAAAATATTCTCATTGAAAGCTAAATGTGTAGTAATAGTAATAATAGTGTTTTTGTACAACTCTGAGGTAGCTTTATATGTTCTCAAGAGGTAGGAATGAGGAGATTATATCTATGTTTACGTACAGTGTCTAAAATACATTTGAAAATATCATGCTTATATCCCACAGACTTGAGATCTCAAAATAATTAAGGTACATTAGAGAAAATTGTTCATAAACATCTCATAATATTAAATAGCATTTCGTACAATATTAAATTAGACATGTTTTCCTCAGGGAGAAAAGTGAATCAAATATTTAACATGATATTTTTGCATATATAATTAAAATCTTAGCACCAAAAATAAATGAACATACATCCATAAGAAACAAGGTCAAGTGTTGTAGTAGCACAGAGAATAAGAAAATTTTGCTGTACGGTGGAAACCAAACTTAATAGCACTGTAATATAAAGTGATTAATATGCTTCTTATATTCTGTATCAAAATATAGCACATTAATAATTAAATTCATACTGCAAGGTAACTTGTCAGAAAGTATTAAATTATAGAATTTCCTTATTTCTGGAGATATCTATTTGTATATAATTAAATGTTTCTTTGTAGGTTTATGTAGGGCTTTAAGAGAAGATATGAGTATCAAACACACAGCTGTACACATGTTTTCATATATACAGGCAATTGGGAACCGTATGAATTAAAAAATGAATTTAAAGACCAAAGATTCATGCTGAATGTCTCTAGTAGAAACATATGCCAGAAGGAATCACAGAGATACAAATTTATTCACAGGTCTTTGTACTCCAAGATACCTATTTTTGTAATAAAAATATCTTTTTTAATAATTTCACTGATGATTGTTAAATATATACATGTATATATATGTGATTAAATCTTGCTTCTCAAGTGTTTGTTGATAGCTTTATAGGTTTTATAGAATTTTCTATTGAACAATAACAATTACAATGGCATGTAATTTTTTTGTATTTAAAAATGCTTTTCCTATTGTTCTTTCTTGTATTGTACGCGCAGTTGTACATAATTAGCAATAAGTACAAGTCTTGTAATTAAAATTTTCCTTTTGCATTTATATAATTTTAAAACCTTTGCAAGTAAACTGTTCTTTTAAAGTGTATGTATTTAAAATATAAAATATTTGTTTCATAATTGAATTTTGAAAAATTTAGTTTTTAAAATAAGAAATCAGGGTTATTTATTTATTTTGCTTTTGAGACAGGGTATGGCTAGGCTAGGGTGGCCATGAGCTCATTATGTGGTCCAGCTGTCCTCCAACTGAACGTGATCCTCCTGCTTCAGCCTCCTGAGTGCTGGGATTGCAGCCACCAAGTCCCGCAAAACCAGGCTTCTGCAAAGGGGGAGAAGTGTTTTTTTATTTTTATCAAGACTTACACTAACCTCTTAAAATAGTTTTCAAGGAAATAACTTTGAATGGTAATTTTTTACATGCAATCTATTAAAATATTGAAACAAGATATTCAAGGACCCATCAAGCTAAAATGTATAGAGAATTTGAAGGATTGTAAACTTTCCATATGGGAATAAATACCACACTGTATGATAGAAATTAAGAAAAATAAAGCTTCAGATGAAAATAGAGCTTACTGGTTTAGCGTATTAGGTGATATCTGCTTTTGGAAATATTACGTGGTCTCATTGACTCTGCAGACTAGGCAGCTGTGATTATATGACCAGTAGAGTCAGAATAACAGGAATACACACCAGTATTCCTGAGAATTCATAACTTTTTAATATTCACTCCGGTATTTCCTTCTCTGGCTTTTCCTTTTCACACTTCCTTATCTGAGTACACTCTTTATTAAACTGTTGGGGTAAATATCACCTTTCCTGTGTAACCCAGATGACTCAGTTCTTATGAATGTAACATGGAATTGTTAGCCTGCCAATAGACTGGGTCTTTGAAAATACAAAAATTAATATCTTCATGTTCTGAAGACCAAAAGTCCAATATCAAGTTGCTGGCATAGTTGGTGTTGGTGTCCTCAGTGGGCTCTGTCCTTGGCTTGAGACAGCCCCTTTCTCTCCTAAGATGTCTTTTCTCTGCGTGCTCTAACTCCTGGGGCCTCGCCCTTCTTTAGCCCTACGGGATCAGACCCACAGATTCACTTCTCCTTAAAAGCAATTATGAAAGAAGCATATGCGTGATTATAGAGCAACATATGCACTTTAAGAAAAAATACTTTATCCCATAACAAAAAAAATTGCATAAAAATCATGTCATTTCTGAACTCATGGGCTAACAAAGATGTAATTAGTGTTTTATGAAAAGTTATAACATTAAAGCTTGATTTCATATAGTTGAAACAGAAATACTTTATTGTTTGAAAAGAAGGCAAATGGGACAAATTTTGAAGGTATCAAATTTTAAAATTTTATTCAAGTGTATTCAATGAAATAGTCATGTTTAGTGTATACAATTTGATGAATATCAATCTGTATATACAACTATTGTACCAAGACTGAAAAAAAGAAAATAGATATGTGTTTCCAATTAAAATTCTTTTTGAGTCCTCTTGTGTTTTTGCTTTGTTTTATTTTTAGTGATAAAAGCTATTATCATGATACTAATTTTTAACTAATTTTTAAGTGTACAATTATCTTTTTTTTTAATTTTTTTTTTTTACTTATTTATTTGTGTGTGTGTGTGTGGCCAGCTCAGCCCACCAGGGGGCGAGGCTGGCTGGCATGTGGTGCTGGGGGACTGAACTGCGGTCCCTGTGCTTTAGCTTAGCTTAGCTTGTTCTAGGTAGGTGCTTTAGACCACTGAGCCATCTCACCAGCCCCTGTAGAGCACATCTTTGAAAAGTATTAATCCCTTGACAGAAACAAATGAAAAAAGCATAATATGTATACACAGGATTATCCTTCAGATTTAAGAAAAGGCTTCCTTGTCTTTTAAAATCTGATAGGTGCACTGTAAGTACATGTGCTAAATAAAACAAGCCCTTTACAAGTGAGCAGATATTGCCTTATTCAAATTATCTGAGCTATCTAAACATCAAGCTAATAGAACAGAATGTTACAACGTTAGATTCCTGAGGCTCAGGGATGAAGTAATGGAATTTTTCTGTTAGTTGGTTTTTATTCATTATAATTGAGATATAAAATTCCCCTTAACTCTATAGTTTTGCTTTCCATAGTTTCAACTGTGGTTACCCTGATACAAAAATTTAAATAGAAAATTTTAGAAAAATCAACCACTTTACAAGTTTTAAATTGCATGTTATTCTGACTGATG
>NW_004524719.1:6175715-6177085 GCF_000260255.1 Octodon degus | reverse complement strand
TGGTTCCCACTTTTGTGATTATTTATTAAAAGGATTAAATATATGTTTTCAGACTGTGACAGTTGTACTTTGGTATTGACATTAAATAATGAAGAACATGTACATTTTATGATATATCATTAATGTTTTATTTATAATAGTGATAGCATGCCTTAAATAATATAATTGGACAATAGAAAACATAAACAAGTGATTGTATCAGAGGTGTGTGTTCCATTACTTTTAGAGAAGCTGTATTTGGAGAAGTCTTTAAAGGACCCTTTCGTACTTGATGCAAGTTCAAATACTGTAGGTACTTGAGTTCAGCAAACTAACCCAATATAGGCCAATAGTCCATATAGATGTGGGTTATCAGCAGAACTGCAATTGTCAGAAGCTGTTGACTCGAGCCTTTTAGAGCTCAGCGTATTAATATGACATTACTTTTTATGCCTCGTGAATATACTGTTCTGCTGGATGGTTAAGACCAAACGAAACAACAAAAAAGGGAAATATAAATGAAAGACCATTTTGAAAAAAATATGTATATACAAAATAGTCAGGTTAGATACACAGCTACTTTCTCTTAGTTCAAAGAGAAGAAAGATTTGTACTAATATTTTTTAGGTAAGAGATCATGTCTGCATCTTGTACTATGAATAACTACTATGAATACAATATGGAATGTATTAATTATTATAAACTGTCCTACTAACCTGTTTTGTAACTGTTTCATTGCTATTTCTTACTAAAATTAATAAAAAGTTAAAAAAAGTGATTTTAATCTTTAGGAGGACATATTCTTGATTGGAATATAATTTTCAAATAATTTTTCAGTAAGAAACAAATTGTAGCCTATTCTGCTGCACATAGATGTATGGAGTAGCTGACCAAAATCGTAGAATAATAGGGATGAAAGGGTCTTGATCATGGGCACTAGTGACTGTCACTCTCTTTTCCAGGTGGTTTATTCCTTACTCCCTTGATAATTTTCTTCCTTGTCACTGCAAGTTCTTCGATGGCAGCAGTTTGCCTTTCTTTTTTAAACAAAAATATCACCATTACATACTCTTGTCTTTGATCAATATAACCTTTTGTACTCTCTTATCTTTCCTATTCTGTAAAACAAGTTTTTTAAGCTTTAAGAAAGCAGACCAAATCATATATCACTTAAGAGGTTGCATCACTAGGAAATTCATACATCTACCTAGACAAAAGGATATATGAAACATATGTTAAACTCTAAAATACAATACTGTACTAGTATTTTGTTTTTGTCTCTTTTAAATCCAGTTATTATGCCTTAAAATAACACAGCACAGCCATTTTATAGAGCAACTAAGCAAAAGCAACAAAAGATTTACTTGTTTTAAATTCACAATATTCTTCAA
>NW_004524719.1:6173137-6174060 GCF_000260255.1 Octodon degus | reverse complement strand
CATCAATAATGGTACTCAATTATTAGAGATTTTTTAATTTAATGATACAGTTATCACTAAATTATATGTAATGTTAACTGGTAGCAAACTTAAAGACTTCCAACATTTTTGAAGAAAATAACTACAAATCAATAGGTATGAAAAACAATACAACATTTACTTTAAGTTTTTAAACTTAGGTTCCAGAAGATTTTACAATGAAAGTTAGATGGGAAGTGTAGCGTGATCATGTTTGATACTAATATTGTACATGGGATAAAAAAGAAATATTTTGGTAATAAAAGAAATATGAGTGCTGTAATTTGAGGGTCTCTAGACAACAAAGGTCAGAGTTCAAATAGTAATGGGAATGGTAACTCTGATTGAATCTGGTCACTGACTATGCTTGGAAGTTTTGATAATGTTACAATAATAAATTCTTTATAATTTTATTTATTTATAAAGCTTTGAGCAAGATTTTGTAAAAGTGTCTGTTTTATTTTATCGTATTTTAAATATGGAATTGAAAGCATTCCTGGATGCCTTCATAAATGTAGACATTTTAGACATTCTTTATCAATGATAAAAAGAAACTGATTTGGAAAAATGAAGAGAAGAAATAAGAGCATCAACAAAACTTTCCAAAGAGGATAACGTTTTCCATTAAAATAACTAAAAAGCAAATAAATTTAAGTTATAGTTATGGATAATTAACTAACATCTTATTTTCTTTCTCCAGGCCTGAGCACAAACAGAAACGACTACTGGTAGAAAATAAAACTACTAGTGATAATGAGAACCCAGTGACTCAAGATGGAAGGAATGCAGAAAGAAGTTCAGGGCGACGGCATAACGAAGCCTCCTGGCTAAAGCTCAATGGAACAGGCACGACGCCATGGGAGGCCGACTGCGTAATTACCTTCTACGTGTCTGAGAAGCATATG
>NW_004524719.1:6168642-6170177 GCF_000260255.1 Octodon degus | reverse complement strand
CTCTAGTATATTCCTTTTTATAATTCAACACTGTATCAATCTCACATTAGTGGAGCTTTAAAAGATTCTTTGCTCAGAAATTCAAAACCACACACAATATCCATATCAAGCATAGAAAATGATGTTCATTCATTATTTTAAGAGTTTTTTATATTTTTTTATTTTAAGAGTTTTAATGCAACCTACTTTATAACAACTTATCTGTTAGTCTTTTCTGGAAAATGGGATGTTTGAATTTTAAACAGCTAAGATAAGCTTGAGGAGCCTAGAGATCACCATAGCGATCAGTGTTCTCAAGAAATTATCGTTGTCATCATAAACACAGAACACATGACCTTGTACCAACTCTGGCTAGGTAGTAACAGATACTATCTGTTAGCAATTTGTCTCTTCTTCTTCAATTTTTGTGGCCATTGTTTTGGTATCAGGATCGAACTCAGGACCTTGCGCTTGTCAGGCAGGCAATGTGGCACTTAGCCATAGCCTCTTCCTTGCAATTGGTTATTTAGCATTTTATTTATCATTGATAGTCTCAAAATAATTCTAAGATATGATCCAAATAAGTTCGCACTTCATGCTTACACTTGTTTCTCGCAGACTATTTATTAAAATCCTTTCCAATAATCTAGTAATGTTTCATTCATTCTTTTACAAGACATAACCAAATAGCTGAGCCATTTGCAAACTGCCATTCTATCTTACGCATTCTAACCACATTTTAAGCTTACAAATGTCACTTTCTCCTATGGCCATTGGTACACTTTTAACTTGTTTTAACTTGTTCAGGCATATTTCTGAATTGAGATGTATTGCAGTCAAATATCATCTTAATGTAGTTGTCATATTCTAAATTGATTGTTCCGTAAGTATGAATGAAATGTGGCCCTTATCTGTCTCTGTCAATGCATTCCAAGGACCTGCCTCAATGCCAGGATTTGAGCTTAGGAATAACCAATGATGGTTCAACAGTGGTGGTTTTCTTAGACTAGACCACGTCATCTGTGGAACTTCGCTGTGTTGCGTGGCCAGTGTGTGGTATGTGGCTGATATATAATCTATGATTTATCACCTTGCACCTCAGACTAATTCTATTGATTTGATGATATCTCAGCTCTAAACTTATGGTCATTTTATTGCCAAATATGTCATCATCATAACATACGAAGGCAAAGTGGCTATTTTCAAATACTTTATAATTAATTTTATATTAATCACGGTATTTTTGAGAATTATTTTATCTGCCCAACACCCCCCCATGATAGTTAGTACAAACTCTGCTTGGATTCATGGAATTGTCTATTTGTTAGAGATAGTTTAAGCTTACTCTTGTTGGCTTATCTGCATATTACAGGGAAATAATGGCTTCATTTCAATCTTATACTTGTTATAGAACCCATTCTTTCACTGGACACTGCTCAAATTCGGCCTAGGTACTTCTCATTCAGAAAATGCACTGGGGCAGTATTCCACTGTTATTCCTAGTGCCTCAAAATATCAGCAGGCTTACCAAGTGCTGCGTGTTCTACTTAGGTGTA